>NW_027204270.1:2692500-2895000 GCF_024711535.1 Dipodomys merriami
GCCTGTGGGTGGCACTGCAGATTAAAACCAAGCCGGCATCCCTAACCCATACGCCAATCCCTGTCCCCCAGGCCCGGTGACCAGCCAATGAGTAGCAGGGAGTGAGAGGCTGGGGGAGGGGTGGGAAGTGTGTTTCCCCATGCCTTCACCTGATGCAGCCTCTGAGTTCTCAGCTGACCTAGCCAGAGCCATGAATCCCCATGGGATGAAGCCACAGTAGTGTGCTGTCCACGGCTCACGGGAGTGAAGGACAGTCCTGTCCATAGCTCACGGAAGGGAGCAAGTCCTGTCCACAGCTCACGGAAGGGAGCGAGTCCTGTCCACGGCTCACAGGAGAGAGCGAGTCCTGTCCACAGCTCACAGGAGAGAGCGAGTCCTGTCCACAGCTCACAGGAGAGAGCGAGTCCTGTCCACAGCTCACAGGAGAGAGCGAGTCCTGTCTACAGCTCACAGGGGAGAGCGAGTCCTGTCCACAGCTCACGGGAGAGAGCGAGTCCTGTCCACGGGTCACAGGAGAGAGCGAGTCCTGTCCACAGCTCACAGAAGGGAGCGAGTCCTGTCCACGGCTCACAGGGGAGAGCAAGTCCTGTCCACAGCTCACAGGAGAGAGCGAGTCCTGTCCACAGCTCACAGGAGAGAGCGAGTCCTGTCCACAGCTCACAGGAGAGAGCGAGTCCTGTCCACAGGTCACGGGAGGGAGCGAGTCCTGTCTACAGCTCACAGGGGAGAGCGAGTCCTGTCCACAGCTCACGGGAGAGAGCGAGTCCTGTCCACGGGTCACAGGAGAGAGCGAGTCCTGTCCACGGGTCACAGGAGAGAGCGAGTCCTGTCCACAGCTCACAGGGGAGAGCGAGTCCTGTCCACAGCTCACGGGAGAGAGCGAGTCCTGTCCACAGCTCACAGGAGAGAGCGAGTCCTGTCCACAGCTCACAGGGGAGAGCGAGTCCTGTCCACAGCTCACGGGAGAGAGCGAGTCCTGTCTACAGCTCACAGGAGAGAGCGAGTCCTGTCCACAGCTCACAGGAGGGAGCGAGTCCTGTCCACAGCTCACAGGAGAGAGCGAGTCCTGTCCACAGCTCACAGGAGAGAGTGAGTCCTGTCCACAGCTCACAGGAGAGAGCGAGTCCTGTCCACGGGTCACAGGAGAGAGTGAGTCCTGTCCACGGGTCACGGGAGGGAGCGAGTCCTGTCCACGGGTCACGGGAGGGAGCAAGTCCTGTCCACGGGTCACGGGAGGGAGCAAGTCCTGTCCACAGCTCACAGGAGGGAGCGAGTCCTGTCCACGGCTCACAGGAGGGAGCGAGTCCTGTCCACGGGTCACGGGAGGGAGCGAGTCCTGTCCACGGGTCACAGGAGAGAGCGAGTCCTGTCCACGGGTCACGGGAGGGAGCGAGTCCTGTCCACGGGTCACGGGAGGGAGCGAGTCCTGTCCACGGGTCACAGGAGGGAGCGAGTCCTGTGCTCGGGTTACATAAAGGACTGAGCTCTGGTCTGGGGTCTCTCTTCCCAATCCATACTTTAGGCAATGGGGGAAATCCCCACTTCTTTTTGTGGAGAAAAGGGGAATTGTCAAGTGCAGCCAGCATGGTAAGATGTGCTGAGCATGGTGAATGCAAACTGCAATCTCCTCCATCTTGAATGGCAGACTCTGGGGAGACCCTGGGTCTCACAGCAGAGTGTGTTAGCGTGGGTCTGAGAGCCCTTGCAGGGTGGCCTGTCCGGTGGATGTCACAGGCAGGTGGGGTAAGATTTGTGTCCTCAGCACCACACACTCGGGAGAGATCTGGGAGCGCGGGGTTGAGACTGGACCAGCCAGGAGAGAGACTTCCACTCCTTTATTTTAAAAGCCTGATCTCTGTGGCTTGTAGTTCTCTCTCCTTACTAGGGAGCCTGGGAGACCCTTAGCATGTCATGGGCACAGTCCTGGCCAGCCAGCGTGGATGGGAGTGAGCTATTCCATGAAGTTTTGTTCCTAGCCCAGTCACAAGCGATCCAACGGAGGCACGAGAGGACAGAGCGTCTGGTGACAAACGGAGGCCTGGGGGTCACTGTCCAGCACGCATGGCGTAGCTCTTATCAAGGGAAGAAGGCTGTGACCTTCTTGGCACCGGCTAGAGGCTGGTTCCCCTGGTAACACGATTATCTTACTCCACAAAGCCGAGGAGAAAGATCTATTCCCGTCTTAGAGAACAGAGTCATGTGTTTCTGCACCAGTGCCTCAGGAACAAGCGTACAGTGCCTTTGGACCTCTGCGGAATTGTACATAGGGAGGCGGGGATCAAACACAGGCGACCATGGGTCATTTCTCCCGGCCCCTGAGACTTCCCTCAGGACACCAGGAGCGGACAGGTGCCAGTGCTCATCCTGTCGAATGCCTGCGCTCATGGCAAACCCAATGTTCTAATGCCGAAATCCGTGGTTCACAAAGACCTTGGGTTACAGTTGATCCTATTTCTAAGACACGGGATCTGGCTCTACGATGTAATTCTTCCAAATTTTCTGCACTCAAGCAAAGCCTAGCTCTACTTAACAGACAGGCAGTAGAGATATTTAGCCCCAAGAGGCCCAGAGGCCTCCAAGCTGCAAAGACCTGGGAGTATGTGAGACCAAAACATGCCGTAGAAAATGTGAGGTATGTTTTGCTGAAGACTGCCGAGAAACCAGGCGTGGTGGTAATACATGAAATGTAACTCCTCTGCTTGGAAGCTGGGGCTGGGACAATCAGAGGTCACAACACAACGTTAAAGAGATCCTTTCTCAAAAAAAGAGACAAAAACCAAGCTGGACCAAGGGCTGGTGGCTCATACCTATAATCTTATCACACACACACACACACACACACACACACACACACACACACACACACACACAGAGCTGGATGTGACTGGGCACATCTGTAATCTCAGCTTGGACAGAATCCCAAGAGCCTATGTGAACCATAACTACAAGCACAAGGACAGGGGACATGGCCCAAGGGTCTAAGCAAGTTCAAGGCCCTGAGTTCAATCCCCAGTTCCAGGAGGAAATAAAAAGAGCTGGGTACAGGAAAGTTCTCCGAGCTCCCTCTGCCTGGTTAGAAGGTAGACACGGCTTTACAAAGGCACATGGTGTCAAGCCCCCTTGTTACTGGGGAGAATGAAGGTTAATCACTGAAGACAGGTTTGGACCCCCCTGGCTGATCTGGCGATGTCCTGGAGGAGTTCACATTAGCAGAGGGCACTAACTGGCTTCTGTCTGCCACCAATTTACCTTTCCTCACCTTGCTGCCCCTGGAGACTCGAAGGCTTCTCCATTCATCTTGTCTCTCCCCATGCTGGAGGTGCATTAGAAGCCGGATTCAGAGATGCCTTTTGGGGAAGCTGTGCATTCCCCAAAGGTGTGTGTGTGTGTGTGTGTGTGTGTGTGTGTGTGTGATAAGATTATAGGTATGAGCCACCAGCCCTTGGTCCAGCTTGGTTTTTGTCTCTTTTTTTGAGAAAGGATCTCTTTAACGTTGTGTTGTGACCTCTGATTGTCCCAGCCCCAGCTTCCAAGCAGAGGAGTTACATTTCATGTATTACCACCACGCCTGGTTTCTCGGCAGTCTTCAGCAAAACATACCTCACAAACTCAGCCTGCTTTTTAAAAAGGAACCAAAAGTGACAGAAATTCTGTTTGCTTTTCTCCTGTTAACCTGCCTGTGGTTCTAAGAATTGATGAGGACTGAAAGAAAGAAATGGTTCCTTCACTACAAGAACATTCCAGAAGATGACAAGCTCCAGTAAGACCAAAGGAGGAAGACCTGACTATAAGGAAAAGAGGTTCAACTCTCTGCCTGCTCAGCTTAGCCTCTGTGGGTGGAGACTGAGCAGAGCATTCCCTCAAGAGACAGTTCTAGAATCACAAGAGTGAATGAACGGCCTTGGAATGGCAAGTACCAAGTCTCTGTGACTCCTGGGCACAGATGTGGGTGGAAGGGACAGGTGTGGACACAGCATCCATGGCAGGTAGGGGTGAGGTACCCACAGCACAGAACAGAACCCCACAGCACCCAGAGCTGAGATGCTGGGGCACAGGTTTGAGAACAGGCTTCAGAATACCTCCACATAACCAGGCAGCCAGGGCAGCACCACAGCACCAGAATCAGCTAGTGGACACTAAAAATCATACGGTCCGGGAGGCCGGTCTTTGGAGTGTTGTACTGGGGAGGGAGGGAGGGAGAGAGGGAGGGAGGGAGGAAGGAAGGAAGGAAGGAAGGAAGGAAGGAAGGAAGGAAGGAAGGAAGGAAGGAAGGAAGGAAGGAAGGAAGGTCAGAGAAGATGGGAAAGAGGGCATTTCTGGCTCAATCATAGCCCTGAGGATCTTAAGGCTGAATCCTAGATCTGCTCACTGGTCTAGATACAACTCCCGAAGCCAGAGCTTAAGAGAAGCATTGCACAGACACCCCTGAAAGGGCTGGTAATGATGGCTCAGGGTGGCGTTTCTGTTCAGCAGGGAGACTTGGGGGGGGCGGTCATACCAAGGTGGTCCCCAGCATGTCAGGCCCTACATCATCATCCCCACCTCCACCCCAAGTAGGGGATTGATCCATTTGAACTGGAAGACCCAGGAGCAGGACCCAGATTGTCTTCTAGTCAAAGCTCAGGGCAATCCCCTGACGTCTCAAGAACCTACCAGTGCTATTGGGAAAAGTCCAGCAGGTGATTCCACCTTCGCTGTCTCGGTTTGCTGTCTCCTTCACCAGGAGCAGAAAGTGTTTCTCCCTCTCCTCCAGGTTTGTTCGTAACTTAGCGTCCTTTGCTCTCACTGTGGCATTCTGGGACAGACATGGGGCTGGGAGCATCCCTGGGTGGACCTGGCCATTTAGCCTGGGTTCATGGGCATGTCGGCAGGATGAGGGGACCTGCGGAGGGCCATTGGAGGCTTTTCCCCAGGGTAGCCTGAGCCCCAGGAGGAAGAGCGAGGCGGGAAGAGGACAGGAAGACCCTCTCCCTCACGCACTCCCAGAGTGCCCAGCCCGGAGGACACCTGGGGAAGAGCCAGGTGTGTTTGGTCCCAAGGGGCCTTTGCATACACCTGAGCCGAGAGCTCTGTGACAGAGAGACAGATTAGAGCACCCGCTCCTCTGAGTAGGACGGGGTGGGGGAGGGAGCCTAGGCAGGGGTGGGGAGGGGTGGAGTCCCTGTGTCCCCGTCAAACAGCACCCCAGTTGCCCAGCTTCTAACTTCTCCCTCCAGGCTCATGAGTTAAAGCTCCTACCAGCTCCCAATAGCACCGTGGAGGGGAACCAAGTGGGTGGGTGACACACACAGGAGTCTTTGAGGACAGTTCTGACCTGAGCCATGATGTCATGACTACACTATTCCTTTCTGTAAATTAAAAAATATATATATCTTTAAGTAGTTGTTCAAAGGAGTTGGCGTTGAACAAAGTGGTTTGTGAGTACATGCATCGTGATCCCTTTCCACATTCCCACCTAGGCCCCCAGACCCTCCCCCCCTTCTTAATCTTGTTGGTTGGTCATTGGATTATTTTTGCCATTTAACAAAGCCGTTTATGTATGTGACGTATCTTGATCTGGAGTCCCTTCTACATTTTCACCCCCCTTCTGCCCACCTCTTGTTTTTCTTAATTTTGTGGTCTCCACAATGAATTCTTTGTTATTCATGTTATTTTACTTTTAAAATGCACACTGGGCATCTTGAGTGAAAGCCCCTGTACCAACACACACACACACACATACACACACACACACACACACACACACACACACACACAATGTGGCCTGGGAATTTCCCCCACACTGATCATTTACAAAGGTAACGGTGTACGCCCACTCCATAGCCTGCAACAACCACCATTCTTTCCCCAGAAACCTGGCTTGTGCTCCTTACTCGGTGAGTGGCAGCTGCCTCCTGCAGGCCAGGTATTGGGCTCAGGCTCTGGAGAGGCCTACGGCAGCTGGGCAGGTCACCAGCCCTTAACTTCTCAGGCTTCCATGTGGGGACAGCCAGGGGCTGCTGTGTGCCTGGGCCCCCGTGGAGAGACTGGGGTATGGGAGAGAGGGGCTGCTCACGGCTGGTCAAAGTGTGGTTGATGGTTGGACTGAGTATGACTGTGTACATGCACAGCCCTGGCTCTGAGTGCATGCAGTCCCACCTTCCCCTTGCTGAGCCCGGAAGCTGTGGGGGTGTGGCCATTAACCTGTGGTTGGGAAGGTTAATTAACAGTAGGAAGTGGCCAGTCCCCAGCTCCCAGGACCCCTGGTCTCCTCCCAGTGTGGCAATGATCAAGCAGCTGTCTCCTCTTTTGGCCCTGACAAATGAGACATGTTCAGGGGGAAAAAAGTATTCAGTGGTGCCTGTTAAGGCCTCCTAAGGCAGACGCTAGACGATGTTTAGGACCAGAGATGGGTTTAGAACCAGCAATGGGGTTTCTCAGTGAGAGGTGTAGGTGGCACTCAGCTGTCAGAACAGCAGGGGGCAGGTGAGGTGGAGAGAAAAGACCCAGGGGTTCAAGAGGATTCTGGGTGTTCAGCCACCCCCGGGGGTGCAGGCTGGAACACCAGGCTAGGTATGGGGGAGTGGATGGGGAGAGGATAACTCTTGCTATGTAACTTTCCAAAGGTCTTACTAGAACTAGATTTCATAAGGAGGTGCATAGATGGGCCTGGGAGAAGGTTCTGGAACCTGACTAGTTTCTAGCCAGTGGAGAAGCTTTGTTAAAAGACAAGCTTCATAGGTGCCTATAGATACAAGTGAAGCATGAGAGGTGTGTGGAGCCCGGTTCCCTGGGCAGACAGACGGTGGATAGGAGAACGTGAGGCTGTCCAGCCGTCTTTGACGTGTGAACGTGCACGTGGAGAAGTGTGGTTTACGGAGCGCAAGGTGGATCTGACCGGAGAATATCATTCTTATGGGATCATCCCTCTGCTAGTTTCCACAGGAACACCTCTGAGAAATATTCTCCCCGCTGCTGGCCAGGCTCCCTGCAGCTGTGAAACCTCTGACCTGCTAATGGCCCACGATGGAGTGGGGGCTGGTGCTCAGCAAAATGCGTTTAAATGGAACGAAGAGGTGCAGTGGCTTCCCTCCCCACGGACGGCACAGGGAGGGGGTCCACAGCCCCTTCTTATCCTCTCTCTCCTCTGTCTCTATCTTGCTGTCTCTCTGTCTATCTGTGTCTATCTGTGTCTCTCTGTCTATCTGTGTCTCTCTGTCTCTCTCTGTCTCTGCCTCTGTCTCTGTCTCTCCATGTGGGCTACAGGTCTCTGCATAGCTGTTACTGGCACCTGCAGATCGGGATCATTGCCGCAGCATTCCTATCTTTCCCTGGGCCTCTGCTTCCTGGGTTGAAAGCCCGGCTGGCGTTCATTGTCGGAGGCTGGGTCTCCTTCCTATCTCCCCAAGCGCCAGACAAGGGCTGCTGCCTTCCCTCCGAGGCAACAGCTGTCAAAAAGAAAGACAGCTCTGCCCCGATCCACGACTCTGCCGCTCCGCCCGTGACTTCTCCACCTCGGAGAACAGCTGGCAGCCATTCCGCAGCCTCGCGGCCCCGGGACCTCACACAGAAAGCCTGCCGGAGGTTTGCCGGGTGGGGAGAGCTTTGTCACCCTGGCAGGGCCCGGAGGGGCGGTCGGGAGGGGCCGGGGACACTGGGCCTCCGTGCCTTCACCCTCCTGGACGAGGGGAAGGCAAGCGTCTCACTCTGTCCCGCACGGCGGCTGGTGTGTACCGTCTTCTGCTCAGCTGCAGAGCAAGGTTGCTCTGGGGGGCAGAGCCTCCACGGGACACGGCCTTTCCAACAACACAGGTCAGGAGCTCTCTGATGCAAGGTGTTTCTAGGAAGGCAGGCAGACTCCACAGCCAGCCCGCATCTCCCTGCAGAGGGGCTTTCCTTGAGAGATGCCAGCCAAGCAACGGGCAGAGCAGGGGGCCTGGAGTCTAAATGGGCAAAAAACACAGGCAGGCAGTGTGCAAAGGCAAAAAGCAAGCAAGGGAGCCGAAGCAGGAAGACAGAGGGGCAACAGCTTCACACTCAGACACGTGAATGGGACAGAGACAGGACGTATGTGTTTGTTCTGTGAGTTGTGTATTGTGGGTATCTCCCTGTTAACGTGCATGCATGTTATGTGTGCTGTGGGTATAAGTATGCATGTGTGTTGTGCATGTGTTGTTTGTACGTGTGTGTCAGGAATGATAGCATCCAGTCCCAGGGGCCCCCTGGAGGAAGAGAAGTCTTTCTCATTCCTAATGCTTATCTGAACTGATCTGGGTGCACAATTTCTCAAGGACTTTTCGAAAGACTTGTGAAAAAGAACAGCTACCATTTCCTCGATGCAGGGCCCAGCGTACACACGCTGTGGTCAGCATGCTCAGGGAACGGGGATGCATTCCAGGCCCCCAAGCCTGCGAAGCCCTAGGGAATAAACAATTCCTTGCACACCATTTTTTCATACACATGCACACACACACACACACACACACACACACACACGGTAAATTGTCATTTGCACACTAGACACAGTAAGAGATGAATACGCATAATAATACAGAGAGAGAATTGTAATAATACACAACTGTTGTTTCAATGAGGCTTCCCTTTCAAAACAGCTCTGTGGTTGCACTCCCCCTCAGCTGTGGTGGGGTGAAATGCCAGTGTACCTCTGACCAGGTACGGGCACTGGGGCATGGCAGGAGGCTCTGTGGAGAGTAGGGGGCTCTGTCCAGGCCCTCACAGCCGGCCAGGCCGAGCCGGTGGCCACTAAAGGACGAGGTTTCTATCCCAGTGGGAGGAGGGATCAGGAACAGCAGAATTTCATCATACCACTCAGTGCACAATTTAAGATGCATAGCTGTTTATTTCTGGAAATTTCTGTTTTATATTTTCAGAATTACAGTTGACCACGAGAAACCGGAGCACAGAACGTGAAGCTGTGGAGAAGGGATGCTTACTTTGCGGGGGACACCGTGTGGTAGGTGCATCTCACGGCAGCCCCTGGGGCCACCATTAAACATGAGCAGCCCTGACAGGACATTTGAGAGCTTGTTACATAGATGGATGCCAAATCAGCCAGCAGAGCTCCGGGGAAGAAACAACTACGGAGGAAGATGAAAATCAAAGTCAAATACAGAAGAAACACGTCCACATGAACCTCCAAGAGATAAGAGAACGTCTTACAGCTATAAAACAAGAATAGGATGCTATTCAAAAGGCATATTTAGAAAGCAAAATAACTCGGGGATGTTCTTTAAAAAAAAAGAGTGAAAATTTGAAAGGCGATAGAAAGTTTCGAGATAAAGCTAAAACATCTCCCATAAAGTTTCAAGATGACAAAGTGAGATATGGAATATTAATAAAAAAAAATAGAGGCTAAGCCAACAGTGAGAGGAGGAGGGCAGGGCAGCCACAGGGACGAAATGAGGTGCACAAGCAGGAGAGAGCTGTGATAAGGCCGGAGTTCCACATGCTCCACTCTGCTCCTGAGTTACCTCAGGGAATCTGGAGAACAAAATTCTGAGAAGGGCATTATTTCTGTCCCATTGACGAATGGAAATGCCCAGGCTCGGGGCATGGGAAGGAAAGATTACCCAAGGCCACCTCGCTAGTAAAGGCAGAGCAGTGATGGGAGCCAGGCCGGCTGACCTCCTTTGCCAAGCCCTTGACCAGCATCACAGACCACTTCTTAGTTAAGAAGCTTCAGAACATTCTAGAAACGATTCTAGATTTCTTTTGAGGCTTGATGGATGTGTGTTTCCACGGTGAAAGGATTCTCTGAGTGTCTGGGATTAGCTGCCCTGAAATCACTGCCTTGTAGATCTCAGACCAAATCTCAGACAAAGCCGAGATCCTAAAGTTGGAAGGAGATGAGCAGCAGGGTTGTGGAGAACAAATTTCCTATGAAATCAAGAATCCTGTGACACCCAACTTCTTAAGATAAATACTTGACGGCACGGGTGGCTCACGCCTGTAATCCTAGCTACTCAGGAGGCTGAGATCTGAGGATCGCAGTTCAAAGCCCACCTGGGCAGGAACATCCATGAGATTCTTATCTCCAATAAACCACTAGAAAACCGGAAATGGTGCTGTGGCTCAAGTGGTAGAGCGCTCACCTTGAGCTGAAGAGCACAAGGACAGCCCAAGCCCAGAGTTCAAGCCCCGTGACCAACAAAGAAAAAAAAGACAAATACTGGAAACATGAAAGAAATGGAATAATGAGAAGCTCTCAAGCTTCCAAGCAGGAAGTTGTCAGATGAAGCATTGGGGTTCAACCGACGGGTCAAGCGTGAGTTTTTAGATCCAACAGGTCCACATGTGTTTTCTCCGAGACCTGAGGGAGGAGACAATCTGTTATCATGAGGATGTCAGCCAGAGGGAGAGGAGAACCTGTGGGGACATGGGAAACCACACAAGAAAACAGGCTCCTGGATAACAAGGTAGAAGTTTCCAGAAATGTTGAGTATCCAGTTGGAAGACTGCGAAGGATCTCTCCAAGAGAATGTTCGGATAAATGAGGAGACCCCCTGAGGAAAGCTTGTACAGGAAGGTGGAAATGGAGACAGACCCAAAGCAAATCAATACTAACCCAAGGAACTCTGCTGAGAGAGAGCAGTCCTGCAGGGAGCGGAGACCCAGTGAACTGATTCATGCACTCAACCATCGGCAAGGCTGTGGTAATGGAACACGGAAATGCAGATCTGAGCCGGCGGTGTGGCGTTGCTCCCACCGCACCGGGAAGGTGTTGAGGCTGGGGGTGAATGAAGTGGGGTGGGAAGGCCCTTTGTGGTGAGCCAACAGTCTCAATTGATGGTGATAAGTCGTCAAGTAGAAACACATTCTCTATAAACATGAACAGTTGCACCAAAAGACACAGCTAAGAAGTGGAACATGGCGGCCCATGGGAAAGGAACAGGCGTTTGACTGAGGACTACGGATGCGCATCACAAACCTTATCGAGTTAATACCCCAGCTGGCTACCTGCCATCGTGACTTCAACTATCAGTGAACACATCTGAAAGACAGACAAGAAACAGTGAAGACGAGAAGATTCTGTGGGTGACGGTATCAAAGCGAGGCTCGCAGGAGACACAGCAGATCCTGAAGGCGGCTGGTCAGATAGTGAGGGTCTTTTGTAATTCCTCCAAAAACTGCTGTCTGTATATGGTGTCATCTCATCATCACCTGGCTTTGGGGGAGAAAACCAGAATAGGACACGACCTGCCTTTTCCAAGCCATGGCAGCTGCCCTCTTGGAGCCAGAAGTAGACAGTATCCATGCCACTCGGGGCTGTAAGGAGGGAACGGGTCAGTCAAAGAAGTCTGAGGGTCTCGGTGGTGTCAGGGTGGTCAGTGGGGTCACAGCACCAGATGGGCTGGTGGAGGTGGCGAGACAGAAGCCAGCCCGGGCATCCACAGAGGAGGGGGGTGTGGAGGGGGCTCCCCAGCCTCAGCGGCCCCTCCACCCCACCCCCTGCCCTGGCCCATTTCTAACACTGGATGGGACTCACTGGGGACAGCTCAGTGTGGCGGCATGGGGTTCTTCCTCTCCCCTCTGTCCTGATCTTTTTCTATGAGTGTGGTGGTGATAGGGTCCCCCATTCTGAGGGTCTGAGGAGCTCTTCAACAAAATCACAGTAGCACCCCTTTTCTCTCCACCCCTGCCCCCCACTCCATTGCTGGCTGAGCTCCTGGAGAAATTGGTGTGCTGAGGCCCATGTGGACGGTCTAGGAGAGAGTGGATGTTACCTCAGGGACGGATGGGAAGGAGGGCTTCCCCCAAGCAGTGCATACTAGGCACTAGAAAGTTCCTGGGGTGGTTAGGTGCCATGCATGTCTCTTTCCAACCAGCCATCATCCTCTCCTCCTCCGGCTTAGTGTAGTTCCACGACATCGTGCGGTAGCTTGGAATTACCTGGGGTGCCTATACTTACACCAAGGCAACTGATAAAGTCTACCGACGACCCCCACCTCCCCGGAGACGGCGGAGCTGAGGCCCCGCTTCCTCCCTGCCCGCCCCCTGCCCCGGAAGCAATGGACAGTCCAGTTCAGCTGGAGCTGGTGTTCCTCTGATCCGAAGGGGATGGCTGAGAATGAGCCAGGCACGAACAAGGATCTCCCCACAGGGCGGGGCTGGCGCCACACCCCCACCTCGCCAAGGAGACTTCAAAGTTGGGGTGCCCCCTGCCTCCTGGCAGCTCTGGGCCTCACGGCCGGGCTGCTCAGCCCCCCCCCCCCGGCCCAGGTCTGCTGCGCCCGGCAGACATCAGAATTCCCAGGGAGTGCATTTAATCATTGTTAGGCTCCAGACTTTTATTATTTTTGAAAGCCTGGAAGGAAGCCGCAGATCACAAGCTATCTATCTCTGCACCCCATTACCTGGCTTAAAAATAAAAAATGTGGCAAATGAGTCTTGGGTAGACCTGCCAACGTGACATAATACAGATTTACGCTTTGTAGACGGCTCCGTCTCCGAATGCAAATGGTGTCTCCTGGAAGTTGATGTCTGATCTCCAAGGGTAGAAAGGGGGATGGCGGTAGACCCCAGGACTCTGAGACAGACACGAGGGCTCATGAGTTCTCTGAGGCCCCCGCTGGGGACCTCTTGAACCCCAGAGCTGACGGGTGACTGTCTCCCAGAGATTCTTTGTGCCGCTACTTCATCTGTGGCAGTCGAGTCCGAGATGAGACATGGCTCACGTATCGTATTCACCTCTCCCGGCACCCACCTGCAGCCCGGGAGCTGCCTGCTGCTCTCCCGCGGCATCGAGGCCGCCGAACAGCTCTGCGGGGGGTGGCCATCACACCCCATTCAAGACAGAGAAAGAAGCTGCCATTTGAGGGTGCCCACTGGCCTCATTCCCCTTCCCACTGCACCCCGCCTCGTGCAGGCCCCGGCACACTCTCCTTTCTGTCTCACAGTGCCCCAGGACCTTGGCATATACTGTGCCTTCCTTCAAATAGCATTCTGAGCAGAACGGGCTCCTGGAGGCCCGCTTTGCATTCGTCTGGGGACCCACCTCCACGGCTCAGACTCTCCCTCTTCCTTTCCCTCTTTTCCCACTGTACTCACAAGGAGATGCCAAGGAGCTCAGCATCCTCACCATTAGCACCTCCAGGTATTTTTTGCTTATAGTGATGTGCATACATAAATTGGAGGTTGATTTTCTTAACTACCAACTGCCCATGCGTTCAGAGCTTCATCCCAGGGCGGGCCGACTGGAAGGCAGCAGGGCCTCTAAGAAGCAAGGAGGGCCAGGTCTGGAGGTCGTGGGGGTGAGGCATGGGGGGGCCTGGGGACTCCGCCTCCTCCCCACTCCCCTTTGCTCACAGTGTGAGCGCCCCTGCCTCTCCACAGGCTCCCACCGGCCCCGGGAATGCCAGGCTGCCTGGCCGTGGCCTCAAAGCACAGGGCCATTTGATCTCAGGGGGAAACTACCAGAATGTGAGCCACGGGACCCTTCTGTCTTTGTGAGTTAATTTTTCTCAACTACTGTTTTTACCTCCATCATGGAAAGCAGACTAGAATATCGTGCTGTTTCCATGAGTCTTCGGCGGCCGGGCAGCTGGGAGCAGTGTTTGCATCAGGATTCACGATTCTTAGCTATGCTTGGACGCATGTGCAGTCTTTGCTTTGGGGGTTGGAACTCAGGGCTTCATGCTTGCCGGACAGGCTCGCTGAGCTTGCCCCAGAACTCCAGTCCTCTGATGCTCCTAGTCATTTTGAGACAGCGGCTCCCTGTTCTGTTCTGCCCAGGCCAGCCCGGACCTCCATCCTTCCATGGCTATTTCCCACCACAGCTCAAATGACAGGTCAGTGTTGCCCTGCCCTGCTGTTGGTTGAGATGGTGGCTTTGCAGACTTCCTGCCTAGAATTGCCATCTTCCCGAGACCCTTCTCCTGAGTAGCTGGGATGATGAGCGTGAGTCACAGGTGCCTTGCTAGTAGTGTTCTAGATTGCTTGTCTCTTCACAAGATCATGGGCACAGCGCTCTTCACATTGCGAGGCTTGTTGCTATAAACAACCCCAGCACACAGCCTCCCACCTACAGTGTCACATCCCACCAGGGGAGGGCGCCGTGGGGCCGCCGGGCTCTCGGGCCTGTGGCCTTGGCTTCTTGGGGCCCTCGGGCCTGTGGTGACGGCTTCTCCCCCCCCACGGGAGCAGGCGCTGGCCTCTACATGAATTTCATGGGGACAGCCACTGGTTTCCTTAGGCAGTGCCTTTTACAATCGGAGGATAAAAAGTCAAAGATTGGATTCCTCTCTCCAGTTCAAGATTAAAAGCAGAAAGGAAGGAAGGAAGGAAGGAAGGAAGGAAGGAAGGAAGGAAGGAAGGAAGGAAGGAAGGAAGGCAGAAAGAAAGAAAGAAAGAAAGAAAGAAAGAAAGAAAGAAAGAAAGAAAGAAAGAAGGAAAGAAATAAAGGAAGGAAGGAAGGAAGGAAGAAAGAAAGAAAGGAAGGAAGGAAGGAAGGAAGGAAGGGAGAAGAGAAAAATGGAGGGAGGGAGGGAAAAAGGGAGGAGGAAGGGAAGAAGGGGAAAAGGAAGGAAGGAGGAAAGGAAAGAGGGCAAGAGGAAAAAAGAGAATGAAAGATGGGAAGAAAGGAGAAAAGACAAAAGGTAAAATGCAAGAAAGAAAGGGATAAAAGGCAAATCAACCCATTACAGGAAAAGATGCTATTCCCCCGCCCTCAAATGTATAAAGTGAAGCCACAATGAAATATTAAGACCGTAAGGATGCATAAAAACTTAATTTAAAAAATGCCCTGGTGAGGCTGGAGTGGGGGGAGGGGGAGTTGGGGGGAGGCATGCAGGTTGCAGGCCTGGGGCGGGGGAGCAGGCAGGAGCGGGCGGGAGCGGGCAGGAGCGGGTGGTGAGAGCATGCAGGTTGCAGGTGGGGGGTGGAGCGGGTGGGAGCGGGCAGGAGCGGGTGGTGAGAGCATGCAGGTTGCAGGTGGGGGGTGGAGCGGGTGGGAGCGGGCAGGAGCGGGCGGTGGGAGCATGCAGGTTGCAGGCCTGGGGCGGGGGAGCAGGCAGGAGCGGGTGGCAGTGGGCAGGAGCAGGTGGTGAGAGCATGCAGGTTGCAGGTGGGGGGTGGAGCGGGTGGCAGTGGGCAGGAGCAGGTGGTGAGAGCATGCAGGTTGCAGGTGGGGGGTGGAGCGGGTGGGAGCGGGCAGGAGCGGGTGGTGAGAGCATGCAGGTTGCAGGTGGGGGGTGGAGCGGGTGGCAGTGGGCAGGAGCAGGTGGTGGGAGCATGCAGGTTGCAGGTGGGGGGTGGAGCGGGTGGGAGCGGGCAGGAGCGGGTGGTGGGAGCATGCAGGTTGCAGGCCTGGGGCGGGGGAGCGGGCAGGAGCGGGTGGGAGCGGGCAGGAGCGGGCGGTGGGAGCATGCAGGCTGCAGGCCTGGGGCGGGGGAGCGGGCAGGAGCGGGTGGGAGCGGGCAGGAGCAGGTGGTGAGAGCATGCAGGTTGCAGGTGGGGGGTGGAGCGGGTGGGAGCAGGCAGGAGCAGGTGGTGGGAGCATGCAGGTTGCAGGTGGGGGGTGGAGCGGGTGGCAGTGGGCAGGAGCAGGTGGTGGGAGCATGCAGGTTGCAGGTGGGGGGTGGAGCGGGTGGGAGCGGGCAGGAGCGGGTGGTGGGAGCATGCAGGTTGCAGGCCTGGGGCGGGGGAGCGGGCAGGAGCGGGTGGGAGCGGGCAGGAGCGGGCGGTGGGAGCATGCAGGCTGCAGGCCTGGGGCGGGGGAGCGGGCAGGAGCGGGTGGGAGCGGGCAGGAGCAGGTGGTGAGAGCATGCAGGTTGCAGGTGGGGGGTGGAGCAGGTGGGAGCGGGCAGGAGCGGGCGGTGGGAGCATGCAGGCTGCAGGCCTGGGGTGGGGGAGCAGGCAGGAGCGGGTGGCAGTGGGCAGGTGCGTGCAGCAGCATGCAAGCACAGGCAGCGTTGCAGGTGGTTGGGAGCAGGTGGGCAGGTAGAGCGGTCCAGGCACTGGCAGCCTCAGCAGCCTGCAGATATAACTCACTGGCCCGAGACCCAGTGGGCCTCCCGCTCCCCGCTCCGGGGCATCGACCTGAGGGAAACGAGAAGCGGTGTTTACAAGAATCCAGTGCACGCGTGTTCACCATCGCCCCATGCAGAGCATCTCCAGACAGGAAGAATCCAAACATCCTTTCAGTCCACCCGCCAGCCACAGGCTCACGCGACACGAACTCCCCAGGACTACACCAAGACCAGGCTCAAGCAACAACGCCACGGAGGGTTCCACAGGTGTGGCACTGGGGCTAGGATGCGCGCCTCCGAGTGCACACTCTGCCGTCATCCATCTGCGTGAGGCTCCTGGACAGGCCGAAGTCGGCCGGGCCTGATGTCAGAAATCATCACCTATGAAGCAAGGGGTGTGGTGGGGGCCAGATTTCAGGGTCAAGGGGAAAATAGGAGAAATTTCTGGGGTCGTGTGAACATGTTGATTGAGCCTGCCTGCCATAGACACATATTCTCACCCCCTTATCAAGTGATCTGATGCTTCCGTGCAGATGAACCACATGCAGGGTAAGGGAGCAATCAGAGACGTCACTGGAGCTAGTCGGGGTCTCTCGGTACCACTTCTTCTGAAGGAGGACATGGATGGTCATCCCAAGCCTCCCCTGTTTGTCTGAGACTGCGCACCTTCTACACGTTCAATTACAGCCCTTCTGCTCACACCCCATGCCCTGGATCTTGACTGTGTCTCCTCCTAACAACAGAAAAACACTTGCTTTAGACCATTTCTAAAGAGCACAGGTCCAGTTCTTATAGTTTGGGAGTCCGGGCAGTCCGGGAGCACAGGGCTAGCATCGGGCCAAGGCCTTCTGCTTGGTCCTCAGGGCACAGGCAGAGGGCAGGCCGCATGCATCTTATCAGGAGCCCCTTCCCACGGGAAGCAGCCCATAGCCACGCACAGGGCTTTGATCCAGGCAGGGGGAGATGCTGTCATCATGCCGAATGACCTCTTGAAGGTGTTATCTGGGGTCTATTAAAAGTGGCCATTGCATTTCAGTGTAGGTGTTGGGGGTCAGCCTCTGGGTGACTGCAGGGACACACTGAATCTAAACTAGATCCCTCCCTAGGGCAGCAAAATGGGGTCCTGTCTTCCCTCACCACGCTGGGCAGGACAGCAAGACGCAGGTCCCAGCTGAGTCCAGGAATACAAGCCTGCACAACTTTGCTGCAGGATGTGCTGTGTTGCTAGGCTTGGGCGTGCGTTAGGTGAGCTGTATGCCCTGTGTGTGGCACTGGGGGTTGAACTCAGAGTCTTGTGCACAAGGCAGGTGCTCTTCCTCTTGAGTCACACACCCAGCCCTTTTTTGTCTCTTATTTATTTGAGTAGGTATCCTCTGTGTGCCCAGGCCAGCCTGGACTGCAATCTTCCTGTTGTGAGGAGGCCAGGCATGTACCACCAGGTCCGGCTTTTGTTTGATGTGGGGTCTCCAGTGTCTGGCGAACTGATCTGGAATGGTGATCCTCTTGATCTCTGCCTCCCAGGTAGCTAGGATTACATGCAGGAGCCACCAACACCCAGCGTGAGTACGTTTTCTTTTTCTGCTTTTAATTTTCAGTTAGTTCCTTAGGATGTAACTCTGTTGTAAATTGAGAAGCATCTGGGATTCATTAGCAGGGTGTGAAGAATGTTGGTTTGTTGATAAACAGTGCTGGGTTCACCTAAAACAATTGGTCACCGAGTATCGTTTCTGGAGGTGCCCAGAGGTTCGTGTGTGCCCCATTTTCCTCCGGCAGCTCTTGGGGATGGAGGGCCGTGATTTATAAGGACGTGGAGCTTAATGAGGCAGAAGAAGCCCAAAAGCCACACTTGAGCTGCCCCCCTCCTCCCTGCCAAAGGGTGGGAGCCGGACCGTGGGCTGCAGAGACCGCGCCCGGCATCCGGACGTCAATGTTAGTTACATTTAATAGCAGGGTCTTATTGACTATGAGCGTCTTAATTATCAGGAAGAATGGCCCTGTCTATTAGCAGCAGAAAAATGATGGAGACAGAAGCCACCTGAACTCCAGTGGTTGGCTTGTGCTTGTACAAATAAGATGAATCGTCTGACTGGAGCCTGTAGGTCAGGGGGCCACCGACTGGGGCTCTGCGCCCATCGCTTCCTCACCCTGCCAGCCTCGCGCCCCTGGGCTTGAACAGGACCGTTCATCATGCCGCACGAGTGTTTGCTGTAGCGTCTCTGCCCCAGGCTTTTCCACCTCCGACTCCGTCCACCAGGAGGTGGCAGGAGTCCCGCCTGCCAGGCGTGTGCTCTGGGGAGGTGAGGGTTGCTGATGTCTGCCTGGGAAGACAGCACAGCTGTGCACATGCACGGACCACGTGTCTGTACACACACGCATACGAGCACTCCACATGCTGCACACACCATGTCTGTGCACACTCAAACATGCATGTGTGCACAGATATGCACACAGCACACTGCAATACACGCATATGCACACCCACATGTGCATGTACATGTCAAATATGTGCATGTATGCACAAATGCCATACACACGCACTCACATGTAGCATGCAATCCATACCTACACACAAATCTGCATATCACACAATGCAAATGTTACACACACAGGTGCCACACACCACAAACATGCACACATACACATACCACCCAACACACACCATACACACATACACATCATGCTTATACCACACATATGTGAGCATCATGCAATCCACAAAATGCACAGCATGCAACATACATATTACACACTGCAATACTACATTTATGCCAAATGCATGCATGTGCACATGCTCCTGTGCATGCACCAAACACACATATATGCATATATCACACAGCTACATGTGTGTGCATGAATACACACATCAAGCTGTGTACACAGCCCATGCACACACTTGGCACACATGACAGACCACACACATACACATAACGCACTCACACGATCACACTTCCCACACATGTCACACATGCGCTCACGGGCACACATCACACCGTACACACTCACACAGGCGTCTCCTGCCAGGCCTCAGCTGCTATGACAGATGCCTAGTGGCGTCCCCCGTGCTAGGCCTCCTTTCCCTCCATGCCCTGGTAGGAGAGGGAGGGAAGTCTTGCTTCACTGGGCCACTGTTTTGGAAGATAAACTATTTTACAATCTGTAGCCTATGAGAGCAACTCACCCGAGTGTGACCATGCTGGGTCTCTGAGCCCAGATTTCCAGCCCCCAAAACCATGAGAAGTTAGTGTCTGTTGTCTTTAGTTAATCTCTGTGTGGTGCTTTGTTACAGCAGCCAGGCTGGAGCTCCTGCCAAAGCAACGTCTAACTCAGAATGAACGGCTGCCCCTTTCTTCTTGAAGTAGGAGTTGGTTTTGTTTTTTTTTTTATAAAAGGAGACCTTTTGCATGTAAATGGTAAGCATTGACATCTTCACACTTTTAATCACTTTTTCTCATTAAGGTCTAATTGAATTTTATACTATGTACTGCAAATAAATGTTGAGCTAAAAAAAAAATTAAGTCCATTTTCCACAGCTACTGGCCTGGCACATAATCAATCATCTTTGCTCCCGCCCAGACTATTGGGCGATGGCTTTCCCCTTCTTCTCCCATTTGTACTCCTCTAGGGGCCGATCACAGCACACACCCACACAAGGTTCAGGGCGCGGGTGCTCCTCCAGGGCCATGTGGCAGCTGGACCTCCCACTGGTGGGTGAAGGACAGGCCCTCGTCCCCAGAAGAACCCTGCAGTAGTCACTACCATGGAGGAGCCACAGGGCTCTGGCACTGAGAGAGAGAGAGAGAGAGAGAGAGAGAGAGAGAGAGAGAGAGAGAGAGAGAGAGAGAGAGAGAGAGAGAGAGAGAGAGAGAGAGAGAGAGAGAGAGAGAGCTGTTACCAAAGCTTGAACTCAGGGCCGTCTATTCTCACATGGCTTTTTCACTCAAGGCTGACACACTGCCACTGGAGCCAACTCTCCCTTTCTGATGCTTTGCTGCTCAACTGGAGATGAGAGTCTGACATTTCTGGACCCGCTAGCCTCCAGCTAGAGTCCTCAGATCTCAGCCTCCCAAGCAGCTAGGGGGACAGGTGTGAGCCGCCAGCACCTGGCTGTAGATAGGGTCTATAAAGAAGTCATGAAAAGAAAGTGATCTCTGTGGTGAACCTGAACCCGATGTGACCGGCAAACTCCTAGGGAGACGGGGACCCACCATGTACACAGAGGGACAGCTACATGTGACCAGAGAATCGGGCCACGGAGAGGGGCCCAGAAGAGCAGTGCAGCCCGCACCTTGCCTTACACTTCAGGCTCCAAGACAGTGATGATAAATGTCTGTTGCTTAGATGACTGGGACTGCGGTCTTCAGTGACAGTAGCTCCAAGCAAACCTATCTGCACAGTTTCATTCTTTCCCTCCCTCCCTCCCTCCTTCCTTCCTTTCTTTTTCTTTCCTTTCGTTCTTTTGTTCTTTTCTTCTCAAGAGAATAGTTGCTTGCCCATCTTATGTCCATACCTGTCTACCTTCTAACTGGAAAAGAAGTTAGCAGTCTTGCCTTTGTTGCCTGCTATTTGTATTTGTAGTAGCCTCTGACTGGTACTCCCAATCATTCCATTATGCTCCCCCTACCCAGTTACTCAAAAGAACCTAGACACCCCCTTTCTGCCTTGCCCTGATTCCAGTTATCCCACCTTCCCTGTAATGGGCTACAACTGTGCTTATACTCTAAATGCAACGCTTCTGGCCCATGGCCAATGTGTGATCTCCTATGTCACTCATGTGAACTGACCTTGTCACCTTGTCAGCTTTTTGCTTGATGTGTTGTCAGCTTTTTGCTTGATCTTTCCCAAAGTCTCCTTCAACAGGATAGCATCTCCTGCCCAGGACACCACTTGGGAACAGGTCAAGGCCATCCTGTTCCTACAGGCAGCCGGAGACATCACTTACACTGCCCTGCCTTGCCCAGCCCAGACCTGGACCCTAAAGACCCCAGCTCCAGTGACTCCTTGATGCCCCAGTCCAGCAGGAAGTAGCCAAAAGAGCCCAAGACACCTGCTGGCTCTGGTATCTTTAAATATCTCTGCTACCCCTCCTCAGGTTACTGTGATCCTAAAGCAGAAAAGTCTTACTGCCCCTCCTCCAGGATGCCGGGAGTCAGGTGCCTCGCTATGTCTCCAATCTGAGACAGAAAAGGCCATTTCAGGTCTTTGATAGCCCTTCTGGGAATCAATCCCTCCATGGCATATTCCTCTCCTGGGGTACTAACAACCATTTTTGCCTTTTATTATTTATGTCTTACATTTTAGATAACTATTGCCATGGAAAAAGGAGGACCTTTACCAACCAAACTGTCAAACAGATGCTTCATGGACAGTACCCGGCTGAGCAACAAAGCAGAGACCCCTGACTACTCCCCCCTTGACAGCAGGAAGTAGCTCCAGAAGAAACGGCCTCCGGCCATACCCCCCGGCGTGGCACCCCCTATTCTTATTAAACAACAGAGCGGGGAATGTGAGTGTTCTGCTCATCTTTGTCTTTTCTTTCTTTTCTTTTTTTTTTTTGGAACTCAGGACATTGCACTTGCTAGGCAAGCGCTTTGCCACTGAGCTACATCCCAGCCCTCTGCTTACCTTTGGTCCTCAGCTCCACCCAGACCGAGGGCCCCCCTCCCATTCCTGGAGTTCCCTCCATACAGCAGGCCCCTCCCTCTCTGCCCAGACCCACCTGAACTCTCATCTACCTCACTTCCTATCCCCCAGACCCTCTACTACCTGGATGGGGATGGAGGCCATGTGCTCCCTCTTGGGGGAAATATGGCTCCTCTAATAAACCTTATAATAATCTTTCTCCTGTGCCTGCCTGCCTCTGCGTGGTCCCCGGGGACCTTCCTTCCTTCCTTCCTTCCTTCCTTCCTTCCTTCCTTCCTTCCTTCCTTCCTTCCTTCCTTCCTTCTCCCTCCCTCCCTCCCTCCCTCCCTCCCTCCTTCCCTCCCTCCTTCCCTCCCTCCTTCCCTCCCTCCTTTCTTTCTTTCTTTCTTTCTTTCTTTCTTTCTTTCTTTCTTTCTTTCTTTCTTTCTTTCTTTCTTTCTTTCTTTCTTTCTCCCTTCATGCTTTCTTTCTCCCAGTACTGAGACTTGAACTCAAGGCCTTATGGTCTCACTTGGCTTTTCCATTCAAGGATGGTGCTATACTACTTGAGCCACGCATCCACTTCTAGCTTTTTGCTGCTTAATTGGAGGCAGCGTCTCTTGTTTTTTGTTTTTCTGCCTGGGCGAGCTACAAACTGCAATCCTTAGATCTCAGTCTCCTGAGTAGCTAGGATTGCAGGCCTGAACCTCCAGTGCCATTTTGTACGGACCCTGTAGGCTCTGTGAGCAGACTGCTTGGACCCAGAAGAGAGGGCCAGGACCCTGAAATTCTCTGTCTGGCTCTCATATTACGAGAGCTTGGTGCCTCTGGCTTTAACTCACATGGCATTTTGGTGGCATTATAAAACATTCCTGCCCTCAAATCAAAGCACTGTATTTCAAAGGAAATTTAATAAAGTATGTTCCCGCAGCCTCATGGAAATGTGTGCCATGCAAACACCGAAGATTCTTGTCTGAAAATAATTCTCTCGCGACTCCTCGGGCCACCGGGGGAACCAAATCAAAAGATGGGCAGCCGCTCCAGGCTCGTCATTTGTCAGCGCGTGCAAGCTCAAAGCGCCAGACTTTTGTGTCCTGGGCTAAATTTAGCTCTTCATACCTGTGAGTTCTGTTTTCTGTCCAGGACCCCTGGCACCCCCATGGAAGGATTAGCAGCAGTGACAGCTGTAAAAAGAGTGTCCCTCTGGATTCTGGCTTCAGACAGCTTTCAAAGGCCTCCGCCGCCCTGGGTTCACAGCCGCCAGTGGTGACACCAGCCAAGGTGGCGAGGGGAGGGCTCAGATCTTGCTTCTCACATGGTAGATTAGAGAGGAGGAAAGATGCAGTTTGCCTAGGCACTAAATCCAGGCACAATGCCTGCCTGTGCCCCCAGTTCTCACCATCCAGGCAGGGCCAGTGCCGGCGCGGACACAGAGATGCATCCCACAGGGCTGGTGAGTCTCCGGGACCTCCAGCTCCTCCATCCCAGAAGAGCTGAGCTGGGGTCAGGATGGCTCAGCCAGCTGCTGCTGCCACCCCTGGAGTGCTCTGTGGACTCCACCCACCATGCTGGTCACCCTCCTTCTCTCCACCTCTTTGTCCTCTGGACAGCAGCGGGACAATGCTCTGGAAAGATGCTGGGTACTCACGCCTCTCATCCTCATGACTCGGGAGGCTGAGATTTGAGGGTCATGATCGGAAGCCAGCCTGAGCAGAAACTCCATGAGACTCTTATCTTGAAATAACCAGTAAAAAGCCAGAAATGGAAAATGTGGCTCAAATTGTAATGTGATAGCCTTGAGGGGGAGAAAAAGTGAAGGGACAGAACCTAGGCCCAGAGTTAAAGCCCCAGTATTGTCACAAAAGGAAAAGAAAGAGGGAAGAAGGAAAAGTTAAAGGGAAGGGGAAGGGAGGAGAGGGGAAGAGAGGGAAGGGGAGAAAGGTAGAAGAGGGGAAAGAAGAGGAGGGGAGGGGAGAGGAAAGGAGGGAAGGGAAGGAGATGAGGGGAGGGGAGGGAAGGGGAGGAGAGGAGAGGGAGAGGGGGAGGGGAGGGGAGGGGAGGGGAGGGGAGGGGAGAGGAGGGGGAGATGAGAGGAGGGAAGGGGAGGAGAGAGGAGGGGGGAGAAAAGAGGAGAAGGGGAGGGGAGGGGAGAGGAGAGGGGGAGGGGAGGAGAGAGGAGAGGGGGAGGGGAGGGGGGAGGAGAGGAGAGGAGAAGAGAGGAGAGGAGAGGAGAGGAGAGGAGAGGAGAGGGAAGGGAGGAGAGAGAAAGAGAGGGAGAGAAGAGGAGAGGGGGAGGGGGAGAGAAAAGGAGAGGGGGAGGGGAGGGGAGAGGAGAGAAGAGGAGAGGAGAGGAGGGGAGAGAAGAGGGGAGGGGAGAGGAGAGGAGGGAAGGGGAGGGAAGAGGAAGGAAGGGGAGGGAAGAGGAGGGGAAGGAGAGGGGAGGGGAAGAGGGAGGAGGTGAGAAAAGCAGGGGAGGGGAGAGGG
Source organism: Dipodomys merriami (assembly GCF_024711535.1). NCBI lineage: Eukaryota > Metazoa > Chordata > Mammalia > Rodentia > Heteromyidae > Dipodomys > Dipodomys merriami. The sequence goes on from NW_027204270.1 coordinate 2,716,569, forward strand.
CATGGGAGAGGAGAGGGGAAGGGAGGGAAAAGGAAGGGAAGAGAAGCTAGGGGCTCTAAGAATAGGAGAGAAAATCCACACTGGTAGTATGGCGTCTTACAGCTGGGCTAACCGTCTCTAGCCTGCTGCCCTTTGACCTCACCTCCTGCCATTCCCCTTGCTCCCGTCTCCGCCTCCAGCACGGGGTGCAGAAAAGGCTGGCTTCCATGGGACGTGTGGTGCGGATCTCCTTAGAGGGCCCCTCACGTCCATCTCTGTTAGTCTGCTAAGGTGGCAGCAACAATGAAGGGCAGAACAGGGCCTTGGGTGGTAGAAACGCAGTACACACGGACGGTCACAGCGTGGCCAGGTAGGAATGGAGTGCTCAGGCGGCAGGGTATTCCCAGGGAGTCCCGGGTAGGAACGGAGTGCCCAGAAGGCAGGGTATCCCCTGGGAGTCCCAGGGCTGGGTCCTTCTGAGGCCTCGCCCCTTGCCATGAAGATGGCATCTCCTCCCTCGGTCCGCACATGGTGTTTCCTCTGTGTATCCATGTCCCGACCTCCTCTTACGAGTGTGGTGTTGGACTGGGCCACCCTAACAACCTATCCTCCCTAACTCACCTCCTCACGGCCCGGGGCACAGCCTTCGGTCTTCGGCAGTGACCTCAAGGATGGATGAGACGGACCTGCCCATGTGCCCAGCCTCTCTGGTCCCAAGCAGGTGAGCACCACTCACCGCCCCTTCCCCGACCAGAGTGACCCCTGTCTCTCCCCAGCCATCCCCAGGGTGCAGCTCCAGGCAGAAGGCAGTGCCACTGGGAGGCTGCTCTGGGAAGCCTGGGGCCCAGCACACACCTGGGAGGTAGAGGTGAAGTGCCAGGTGCAGTCTGTGGCCTGGTGAGCCAGTAGGATGGGGCGGGGGCAGGAAAGGCCCTGGGGAAGGGAAGCGGCTGGAGATCGGCAGGGGTCTGGGGACCTGGGGACCTCAGCCCTCCCACTTCCCTCCCCCTGCCACCAAAGGGGTAGCCGCTCCCTGGGGAGAGAGTTCTTTTTAGACTGAAACCCAGGTCCTTAAGAAGTGGAAGATGGTGCAAGGCATCTTGTTAGAAGATCCCTCCCTCACTATCTCCCCCAACACCAACTGGTTGTACAATCTAAAGGGGGTTACAATATAACCTGCTCATTTGGGTATCCATTGCTTCTTGATCGTTGATGTGTCTGCTGCTGTTCCTCGGTCAGAATCGCCCTTCCATCATCTCTAGCTTGGTCTTCGACTTTTCTACATTTTTTCCTTGGTGGTTTCTTATTCAGAATGTGAGCCTGTCCGTGTGTGAAGACTAAAAGCACAAAGCAGCCCTTGTACATGTTGCCAGAAGTTAGAAGACAGAGCTCCAAATTTCCTCCATTCCCCAACTCCTGACTTTCCTGGACTAATCCGTTGGCGTGCCCTGGTTTTCAAATCCCCAGCATCTTATTTTCATTTTTACTTTGGAAACAGTGCTTCTTACTTAGAGTAACCAACAGGCTCACAAGCGTCTTTATCTCATGGTTTTCCTGTATCTTGCTCCTCTCTTTGGGGTTTAATTTCCTACCTGTTGAAGGATATCCTTGAACACTTCTTTCCAAGAGAGTTTCCGAAGGGTAAATGGTCATTTTACCTCTCAGTCCGGGCTTGAAATCATCCGAAGGGAAGGTAAACCAAACCCAGGATTTCTGGGTGAAGAAATGTTCTTCCAGTATCTGGCTCATTCTGTTGAATTAGAGGTTTAGTCTCCGTATTTATGTTGTTCTTTTTAAAATTCTGTCCTCTCGTAGAGTTTAAAGTCCTCCCTTTTGTCCAATGTTCTGAGGATTTTACAGTTTTCTCTCCTTTAGGAGGCTCAGCAGTATTACTAAGGTGTCTATGTGTGAATGTGATTTATTTTGCATGAGATTGTGACTTCGTAAAGCTGAACATTTGCATCTTTCTCTACTTAGAAAAACCTGGAAGCTGTTTGTTTGCTTTTTCCAATGTCTTCACTCCGTCCCATATTCGTGTGTCCCCTTCGGCATGTCTTTTGCACAGGTGTGGCAGTTTCCGCCGCGTCCCCCCGTCTCTGGGCAGGTTCAGCCCCTTGCAGCTCTCCCAGGCTGCTTTTGCAGTCGCTCACTAAGTCAACCCTTGAAATCCCACACGTAGGAACCGGATTCAGAGAGGTTCCATCTGAAGCACATCTGTCCTTATTCCGTTCTGTTCACCGTAGGGATCGCTGCTCTGGAGGTGAATAGATACAGAAAAATCACAATATTTTCAACAGATGTCAAAGGGCCAGACTCCGAAGTTGAAACCAGAAAGCCAGCGGTGTCTGGAGTGTCTCAGGACGGGCCTTGTTATGATGAGTCACTGAGACCCGGGAGGTGGAGCCGGGTGCCGGTGGCTCCTGCCTGAATTCCTAGCTATTCAGGAAGCTAACCCCATGGCTGCACATCTTCCTGCATCAACCTCTGGAGAGCTGGGATTACAGGCATGTGCCACCGTACCAGTACAACTTTGCCCATCTCACCTTCCACCTCTCAGAGACACGTGCTTGCTCATGGAGCCCAGGGCCTGGGCAGCAGCACTGTGACGTAGGACGTGGTGACAAGAGACCCACTCGGGGGTTCAGTGCTCTGTGGAGAGCCCGGGCACCCCACTGACACCATGCTCACCCCCACAGCTCCAAGGGCTCTCTCCTTCTTGGCTAGCTGCTTTGAGCCTCCGTGTCACCAACACACCCTGGTGGTGATTCCTGGCCCCTCACTGGCCAATTTACGTTGAAAACACACTGACCCGGTACCACAGCACGGCCGTTACACCAAAGTTCAGCCTATAAACTGTCGGTTCAGCCACGGAAGACGCCCCCGGGACTCCCTCTGTCTTCGTTAATGAGGGTGTCTTTTGACTTCCAGGAGCTGCTCTTTCTGATAGACGATAGATTTATGATTCCTAGAGGATTTTAATATTAATATTGGCCTGACGGAAGATAAATCGAACCCACAATTTAGTGGCACAGTGAAGGATTGGACATTCCCTCCTGCTCGACTATGCAAACGCCGCCGGAATTTGTTCACAGGATACCTCAGCATGTTGGAGGATTGTCGGATAGTGTTCGGGGACGGGAAGCCAGAGGTGCCCCTGCAGAAGGGGATGAGGGGACATGAATTACGCCCCCGGCGGTGAGCAGGAAGAGTCCGGGGGCAGCCGGTCCAGGCAGCCTTTACTGGCCTGTAACCAGGCGCTGTGCTGGGGAGAGTCAAGGAACTTGGTGGACGCCCAATGGCGTGCCGGACGGGGCTGGGCCAACTCGGGTGCCCTGGGCTTCTGTGATCCAGACAGTTCCTGTCGCTGAGCACTGAGATGTGGAGCAGTGGGTTACGCACAGAACAGTGTATGCCATGCCCTTAGTGGGGACTCCCACACACACCGGGTTAACACCTCACCACACTGCACATGTCAACGCACCAGGACCCAGACGGGGGCAGGGGTGAGGCTCAGCCATCCTCAGCCCATCCACTCCCCGCACTCCACCCATGCACTTGGTTCTAGAAAAGTCTCTCGGAAATAACCAGGCCAGATTCCACAGCCCCCAGCTGCACATGGCATCGAGAATCTGAGCCCCACAGACAAAGCACCCCTCATGTCTATGAGCCCCACCGGCTGGTGGGAAGGACAAGGGTTCTCTGTGCCCTCCAGTGGCCCCCGTGCCCTCTCTTCAGAGGGTGTGACCCTGGAGGGGGGGCGTCGCCAGCCCCCACCCAGCAGAGCCCTGCCACCCAAGGCTTTCAGTCTACACCCCTCTCTTACCCATGGGGTCGCCATGCTACCTGCTGGGTTCCAATGCCAGGCCCAGGCTGGAGCTTTCCAGGATCAGGGGCCACACATATTTCTTTTCTTTACAAAGTACCCAGACTCTCCATTTGTTACAGTAACACAAAACAAAAGGAGAGCCTGGGTCCATGGCGCTCAGTCAGACCCCGGGCTTCCTTACAAAGGCGTGGCTGATTGATTCCTGGGGCTGATGGTGATCAATTTTGCTTTCCATCGCTGGCATCAATCCTGCTTTCCCTTTGGGCAGAGCCTGGACCGCCCGGGCCGCAGCTTGGTCGCAGAGGTGAGGGCCCAGGTGGGTCTTGGCCCCCCACGGGCTGTGGGGACTCGGAGGAGCTCTGAGAACACACGGGGAGGGAAAGCGGGGTGGGGCTGCAGGACCAGCCCCACAGCCTGGCTAGCTGCTGTGCTCACTACCTCTCACTATTCTGCCACCAGTAGGTCAGGACGCCAGCCTGACTGCACAGGCTTTACATTTTGACACCACAGCCCAGGAAGCCCAGCAGGTGGGCCTGAGGTATTATGAACTATTCCAGACTGAGGGGAGCCCTAGCCGGGGTGGGAGGGAGCGGGGAGGAGGGGAGGAATCACTCCCCTGTCCGATCTCAGCCAGTGTCACACTGCCCTCTCAGCTCTCTTCTTGGTGGTTGACTTCTTGGCTCCCTGGGCTTGAGTAAACCGTTCTTAAAGGGTGACAGGGCATGTTTGGAAGCCATCTTTCTCTTGTATTAAATCAAGCAGGAGCATCTGTGAGTGATGACAGGGGAGACCGAGAAGGATGGGTTGATGGGGAAGGAGCTCAGCTAGATTGTACCCAGAGACCCCCTTCCGGCCTCTGTCTTCTGAGTGCTGCAGGATTCTAGATGGCAAAGTCCTGGGCTCAGGGTGGCCCCATGTGCTGTGCCCAGTGGGGGGATGGCAAGATTACAGCAGGGCTCAGAGAGATGGCGCTGGGAGCTGAGGACCCGGCCCAGCTCCAGGGTGACCATAACCTGTAACTGGGGATTTGGGGGCTCCAACCGAAACGTTCATTTTTTAATTTTTTTTCTTCACAGTTCTGGAGGCTGGAATTCCAACACCAAGCTGCTGAGGACGCACTCTGGGGAGGGTCTGCTTCTGGCTGGCAGACCCTGCTTCCTTCCCAGTCCTCACAAGGCCCTTCCTGAGAGTGTTGGTGGAGGGCAGTGATGGTTTCCCATGGCTTCACTCACAAGGACACTAACCCCACTGGAACAGGGCCCATCCTCATGGCCCTATCGAACCCCTCAGTTAGTTCCTTATTTCAAGTGCAGCCACACTGGGGGTGGGGCTTCGACCTCTGCATAGGGGGAACGGGGCAGTGCAGTGATGAAGGCTTGGAACCCCACTTCCTGGGCAGGGTTTGAAAAGAGCCTCAGGGAGCCCCCTCTTCTCTTTGCTGTCCTCTTCTTCCCCATCTTCCTGCCAACTGCAGATCTCTGCAAACACAGAGTCTTACCCTTCCCGCTACAAATCATGTGCCTCTATAGACACAAATTTGCTGCCATGCATGTATGTATGTACAAGTGTGCACAAATGTATGTATACCAAGAGCATGTTTAAAATCTGACTGCTCTAATTTTCTGATTCTCATCAGGCAGCCACTAAATAAATATAATCTAGTCTGTGTTTTTCTTTTTTTTTCTTTCTTATTGATTGATGTGTGTGTGTCTGTGTGTCTGTGTGCACATGCACATGTGTGCATGCATGCATGTGTGTGCTGGTATTGGGGCTTGAACTTAGGCCCTTTGCTGGTCAATTGGAGATAAGAGTCTCATAGACTTTTTTCCTTGGCCTGAGCTATCTTCCAGGCAAGATCCTCATATCTCAGCCTCCTAAGTAGCTAGGATGACAGGAATGGGCCATTAGCATCTGGTCAGCAATTTCTTTCTTTGTGCTGCAAATATCTAAAAAATTATTGTAAAGGTGATGTACAGAGAGGGATTATAGTTACATAAGTAAGGTAATGAATACATTTCTTTTTGATGAGTATTACCACCCTCTCTCATTTTCTCCCACTCCCTCCACCCCCAGACTCTCCTCCCCTTCAAGTTGTAAAGTTCAAGGTAGTGTCTGAGTATCACTGTTACTCTGGTTCACCCTTGGTTCCACTGTTTCTGTGATTCCTCTTCCCTCCTCCAAACCAGATAAACTTACATATAAGACAGAAATGAAAAAAACAGGGACAACAAGGAATAAACAAAAAGGAAAGAAGATACATGACTGCAAAAAGTACAATTTTAAAAGCCCTCTTGCTTCCATTTCTTGGCGTTCATTTCAATAAGCATAATTTTATAGGGCCATATTGACAATCACTATTGAGCCACCATTGTAATTCTCTACTAAGAATATCCTAGACATATTATAGTTATTACAAGTGAAGGAAACCATACAACCTGTGGGTCTGGCTTACTTTGCTTAATACCATTTTTTCCAAGCCTTTCCATTTCCTTATGAGTGGGGCAATGCCATTCTTTCTGATGGAAACATAGAATTCCATTGTGTACATAGACCACATTTTCTTTATCCATTCATCTACTGAGGTTCAGCTGGCTTGACTTAGCTTTGGTAAACAACTACAGTGAACATGGTTGTGCTGGTAGCTTTGGTGTGGCCTTGTTTGTGATCATTTAGGTAAATGCTTAGGAGTAGGATAACTGGATCATAGGGAAACTCTATGTTTAGTCTTTTGAGGAACTTATATACATATCATTTATTTTCTTCTAGTTGGCATCAATTAGCTTTTTTTGGGGGGGGGGTCCTGTCCTGGGGCCTGAACTCTGGGCCTGGGTGCTGTCCCTCAGCTCTTCAGCTCAAGGCTAGCAGCTTTTTAAGGCAAGCGAAGTGTTTTCAGGAATGAAATCCAGAACATTCTGACGTGTTAACAGATACCAAGGACCCTCTTTACCCATGACAAGCCTGTAGAGATGGACATCCAGCCCTGAAGTCCATAAGAGCCAGTGTCTATTCATTCTTTTTTTATTTCCCTCAGGGACACTGAACAGCCCCCTGCTTAGCCACTGTATGGCATGATCAGAGCAAATCACAGGGATTTTACACAGCGCTTATTTCTGTCCCCCAGGTAAGGCATCATGGACAGCAGTCTTCCCCTGAGATAAATCATATCTCCCTTCCTGTGCGAGGTTCAAAAGATGCCCCTAAAGCTGGCACCTGCCCCTGGGTCTGGACAGCCTTACTCACGCTCTCAATGTCCTGTCTTGTGCCGAGCTCCCAGAACCTGCCTTTCTACCAGCTCACACATTGTCTGTCTCCTTTCTTGCTCTGGACTGCGTTCGGGTGATTTACACAGCCCTTCTATATTTTCAAAAGAGAGTGAGAAATCCACAGCAAGCTCTTGCTAAAAAACTACATCTGAATCTTCGAAGGGTTTTTAAGCAGCCCAAGCATAAAAGGGAAATTGGCCTGACAGAAACCCAGTGGCGGACTTGGCCATCACACACGTAATACAGCATTCTGGAGGCATTAGCGCCTGCTCGGGCAGCCTCATCAATAGGCGAAATTTTAAATAAGACACTTTGTTATTAAATAAAACTTGCTCCCAGACAGGGACCATAAGGGCTTTCCGGGTCAGTCATTTGGACTTGAAATATCCTTTAGTGTGAATTTCCAGAGGATATTACAAAAGGACCTACACGGGCAATAAAACACATTGTACGAGTCTGCTCAATATGCATGCCGGCAATGGGCCGCTTTAAATGTCCACCAATGCATATGCATGAGGCCCAGATAAGCTCCCGCCTGGCCGTGCGCCCCAAGCTGATGCCCACCGCCCTGAGCGGGGACATATGGCTGCATTCTGACTGGGGGCCAGCATCCCCCACCGCTGGCCGCCGGGGCACAGACAGCCTCTGTGTGGTAGTCCTGCATCGGAGTGGGGAGATGCATTCTAGAAGGAGTTAGCCAGGGCTCCCTGGCCCTCCGGGCCTCCCCCACCCCAGCCACGGAGTCTGTTCTTCATCTCCGCTCCTGCTACCCCGCCTGGCACAGGGCCTGCTGCAGCGGCAGGGCCCTGGAGCAGGGGTGGCAGCCCCTAAGACATAGCCCTCACCCTCCAGGGTCCTGTGGCTGCTGTGACACACCTACCCCATGGCTACCTCAGCGAGACTCCCCCTCTCAGGCTTCTGGAAGGCAGAGGTCAGGGGTCAAGGCTAGGCAAGGTTCCTGTCCTGTCCTACCTGCTGGTCTCCCTGGTAGTCTAGGAGGTCCCTTGGTGGTAGAGCTGTCACCCCAGCCCCTGCCTTCGTCAGTCTGTCTGTCTGTCATCTGTCGTCTGTCTGCATGGCCCTTCCTGGTTTCCCTCAGGAATATCAGTTCGTTGGTCGCAGAAGAACAGTGCACCAACAACACTGGCGGCGACCCAGTTTCTGGCGAGGTCATGTTCAGGGCTCCCAGGGCAGGTGAGGGCTGACACCCCTCTTCTACAAGGCCTCCCTCAGGCCAAACCTGCCATCAGCTTCCCCCCAGCCACTGAGCACCATCAGCTCTGGGGATCCCAGGACTGAAGAACCCCAACCAGAGCTCGGCTTGCAGGAGAAGATGGTCAAGGAGGGGGAGGGCCGAGTGGCTGAAAGGAGGGCCAAAGTGGGGGCATGGAAGGGAAGATGGAGGGGGGAGACAGTGGAGAGGGTGTAGAGAAGAAGGAGCATGGCAGGGGAGGAGTATGAGGGGGGTGGGAGGAGGGGCATGGAGGAGGTGGAGGGTGGAAGGTAGGGACAGGGAGGATAGAAGGATGGATCTGGGCAAGACCTGTGGCACATGGGGGAATGTGTGTGCGTGGGGCGGAGATCAAGCCAGTGCCAGTGGGTGATAAACGCAGTTGGGGCTGAGGTGGGACCATGGGTGTACAAAGCCACTCTGGGGGCCATGGCACCCAGAGATTCAGGGAAGTAGCAGTCTGTGTGGGGATGGATGCAGACCCCAGCTCAGGAGCCCAGGGCATCACGGAGCCCTGGCATCTGGGCATCATCCATTCGGAGGAAGAGAAGGAGAAGGGCAACAGTAAGACCCAAGAAGAGGAAGCGGTGCAGTGGTTTCCTGGACACCTCACAGACTATTGATCGTGTGCAGAGACCTAAGTGCAAAGGGAAGGCTTGTGTGTCTCTCTTGTCAAGTTGGCAAAACCAAGCCAAGTCCTCCTTGGTGCTCCCTGGGCTGGAATGAGGAGGGGCGGCTGGCGGGGCTGGGCGTGGGGTGGGGAGCACAGACGGGAGAGGCCTTCCAGGAAGAGTTGTGCAGAGGCTTTTCTCCCGGGTCTGTGGCCTGAGACTGTATCACACGCACTGCTGGTCCTCACAAGAGCATTAAAGACCATTCGTCCCCTGCTTGTTCATCAAGATGATCCGGGAATGGCCCTTCCTTCCCTCCTGAGGGCATTCTGCAGTCAGGGGCCATGGTTTAAACAACGAAGTCAGTGATAGTGGCTACAATATGAGAGTCAATAAACCTTTCTAGATACACAATTATATTTGAGTATGTCTCCAGCCTATAGGGAGATGTATCTACTGTAGCTAACACTGTGTTAAGTAGATGATGCTGACTACAAACTCTGACCGGACATGTGTTTGCATTGAGACCACATGAAGGAGGCAGAGCTCAGGCCCACAGTGAGCAAACTGAGTGAGACCACCCTCACCTGATGGGATCATATTTAAACTCTGGATTCTGTTTTTCACCTGATTGGATCACAGTTAAACTCCGGATTCTATGATTTTAGTTTTCTTGCAATGCTGAAGTTTGAGCCTAGGACTTCCTGCATGTTAGACTGGTACTCTTCTTCATAATCATGCTGATTTTCACTAGTTATTTTTATTTTATTTTATTTTATTTTTGTTGGTCGTGGGGCCTGAACTCTGGGCCTGGGCGCTGTCCCTCAGCTCTTCAGCTCAAGGCTAGCATTCTACCACTTGAGCCACAGCACCATTTCCAGCTTTTCCTGTTTACGTGGTGCAAAGGAATCGAACCTAGGGCCTCATGCATGTAAAGCAACCACTCTACCACCTTCCCAGCCCCATAGTTATTTTTGAGATAGAATCTTGCTTTTGAGCCTTGATCTGCCTTCTTTTAGGTTTCCCATTGTTGTTGTGGAGATGAGTCAGGTGAACCTTTCTACCTGGTCTGGCCTCAAACCAAGATCCTCCATCTTCAGCCTCCAAAGTAGCTAGGATTACAGGCATGAGCCACTGGCACCTGGCTAGCTGCTGTGACTTTCTGTAGTTGCAACACAGTTCATTGTGGGAAACTGGGTCACTCTGGAGAAACACGTATTTGTTTAAAAAGCAGTCTAATGGTACAGGAATCTCCGGGGAACTTCCTGCTCAGCCCACTTTGCCGAGTCCTAGTTTTTCATCTCTCCCTTGGGAGACAGCCTGGCCACTTTTATCCGGAGCCAAGTCTTCTCCAGGGAGGCCAAGCTGATTGCTCAAAGTAGCCATTTCCTGAGGTGCCTGGAGTTCACGCAGGATGGCTCCTGGAGCCGGGGCCTTCCTGCTTTCTCACCCCAGAGCCATTGCCAGTGTGGGCCGACACCTAGTAAGCAGATAGACACATACAAACAAATGGGTAACACAGAGTGAGAACGGGAGAGATGTGTGTGCATGTGTCCGTGTGTGTGTCTGTGCATATCCATGTCTGTGTCTGTGTGTATGTACACCTGAGCGTATATGTGCACCCGCATGCATGTGTGCATCAGTGCATGTGTGTGTTCACATGCACCTGCATGTGCCCTGTGTCGGTGTGCATATGTGTGCATGCATGCCACAGGTGCCCATGTGCAGCACACATTATATGTGTGTGCATGCCACATGCACTCATGTGTAGCACATGTACGTGTGAGCATGCAGTGTGTCCGTGTGTGTTTGCATGTGTGCATGTACATTCACGTGTGTAGCTGAGTACATGATGTGCACGTGTGTGGCATGCTGAGTGGGGACGGGGCTGGGCCCGAAGCTGGTTGGTCTGGATCCAGGAGGGTGACTTTTATCTCTAGACACCGTCAAAGTGGCCGTTCTCACAGGCACTTAGCTTCCCTTAGAGCAAAGCAAATGTTTGAGCATTTTTTCAATCTGTCCCTCAAAGATCTGGCGTTCAATCCAGAGTCCAGGAAACCTGCGCTCAGGGCGGGGCTCTCTCTGCCAGCAGCCCCGCCAGCACCCAAGACATGAGTTACGCTCACCATTACTGCCAGACACACTGCTCCCAGCTGGCATAAAATTGCCCATTTCCTGCGGTGATATAAGAGGCCTGATTCTCCACGCCAGGTCCATGTCAGGAGCTCCGATTTCCTGCCCGACACATCGGTCATTTTAATCACGCGGCCTCCCTATCTGGGCCATGCCCCACTCCTCCCCGCCCATATTTCTGGTCCCGCCTTTGCTTGTCACTGCTTGGCCTCTTTGCACAGGATCGTGTTGTCTGGCAGAGTGGGCTCTGCTCCTCTGGGGTGTGGCAAGGTCGGTGTATGTGTGTGTGCAAGTAGGTGTGAGCAGACCAGACCACAGCACAAGGCCAGTACCCCACCCCCCACCCCTCGGGGTCTCTAGGAGAGTTCAGGTCCTGTAGGCAGGTAGGGGACAGCTCCATGCCCCCCGCCCCACACCTGGGCCACAGATGCTCTGCAGGTCAGGGACTGTTCCAACATGGTCCATATATTCGGGAACAATTTGAGCAGGATGCAGTTCAGAATTTCACTCTAGCTATGTACAGTTACAACGGAAAGCAAAAGAAACACAGGACACCACGCCCGTCCAAGTGCCACTAAGGTTGGCAGACCAGCTCCTGGCCATGCCCATGATGAGGTGTGTGTGTGTAATATACGTGTGTGCATTTACACATATATGTGTGTGGACACACAGACACATACCTGTAACTATGTATATATTCATAGTTATATACATACATATATATATACATACATATATATATATATATATATATGTACATGTAAAATGTTGCATTTGGCCTTCTGAGTTCGATTTATCTCAACATGATGTTCTCCGATGTCATCCATTTTCCTGCAAATGATACAACCTCCATTTTCTATATGGCTGTGTAATATTCCATGGTGTGTATGTATCACGTATTCTGTGTAATACTCCGTGGTGTGTATGTGTCACATATGTTGTGTAATTACTCCATGGTGCGTATGTGTCACGTATGGCTGTGTAGTACTTCATGGTGGGTATGAATCACGTCTTTTTGTCCGCTGGTCTGTGGCTGGGCACCTTGGCTGTGTGAACAGCACAGCAGTGGGCGGGGGTACAGGTGTTTGCCTTATATATTGATTTCAGCTCCCCTCGACATATGCTTAATAATCCTCCTGGCCCTTCTCTAGCTCTGAGAAGGTCCACCCTCATTGCTGGGAGAAGGGGAAGGCCCCTGTGCTTCTCCTTTCTCTGTGGTCAAAGAGCAAGCTGGTCCCTCCATCCACTCAGGTTGGTTATTGACCCCACAATTCCCAGAACCCAGTTTGAGCCCTAAGTTGGTGGTAGAGATACAAAAGGTCCAGTTTAGGTATATGGGGTCACGGCTTGGGGGTCAGGTAAGGGTCACAGTCCTAACCCTGTTCTCCACCACCAACCCCCTCCTCACACTCTGACCGTGTGAGTGCCACCATCTGTGTCCAGTTTGCTGCAGTTCAGAGCCGTGGTGTGGGCGACTGGCGTGGGTTGTGGAGTGGTCCCAGGGTGTTGAAGGAGGAGGCGAGGCAGCCCGATGGTGGAGGCCGTGGAGGAGTGGAGGCTGGTGCAGACCGCACCAGTGATAGCTTTGTGGATGAAACAAGGAAGGGGCTTGGGCCTGGGGACAGCCACTGTAGACAGGGAAGAGAGGACCCTGTGGACACCCGGATTCGGCTTCATGACACTGACTGGTGTGCTGTGTCTAGTCGGCAGGTTCAGATGACTTGTTACAGCAGGTGCAGGGAAGCAGGGCTTGTCTCAAATAGGGGGACAAGGCCCAGGGCCTGCTCAAGCAGCAGCAGGCAGCCCGGATCAGGCAGCAAGGACTTTCGTGTGAGGTTTCCATGCTGCCCGGAGGATCCGGTGACAGATCGGCCCTGGCGGGATGCGTACTGGCTCCGTAAACATCTGCAAACCCCAAACTGCTTGTCCAGCTCTGTAAAATCAGGCCCGGGCAGGGAGCTGACCCGCAGAAGGCCAGCAGCATATCCAGCTTTGTTGTTCTGCTGGGCAAAGGGTGATTTCCTGTCCTAGGCCCACAAACCTGGCTCCCAAAGCACCCACGGCAACCCCCACCGAGCGGCAGAGCAGCCGGACGGATGAAAGCTGTTCTGAGCCCGGCCTCTTCCGCTGCCCCTCCCCGGCCAGGGGTCAGCATCACCTGAGCACTGTCCCTGCCTCCAGCCTCCCCCAAGAGCACCACCCCGGCTTCCCAGACGTGGCTGACACTGCATTGCCACCAGTCTGCCTGGTGTGGGGCTGGGGGAAGGGTAGGTTCTTGAGTCTGGGTCTCTGTTCTAAAGTTCAAGACACTTGGTCTACTTGCATCTCAGAGGGTGTTAGTGCTGCAGGGATAGAGATGGGGTCTCTCAGGATGCCCAGGTGGGTGCAGACCTGCCAGGGCAGGGCATCAGGGTGGGAACGCCACACTGGGTGTGCCCCACCTTGGGTGTGGGGCCCGTGTGCAGCGTGGTCTCAGGCACTCCACCCCATGAATGGCTCACTGCACCAGTTGTGCTCTTGCCTGGCTGATGGACCACCACACCTGGCTTTGTTCTGTTGAGGTGGGGTCTCACTGACTCTCTGAGACTAGCCTCCAGCCGGGATCATACCTGTGAGCCATTCTGCCCATCTTTGCCTTTGCCTCTAATGGGTCAGAGGTGGGACTTGTCATGGAAAAACAAACTCAAGCCATCCATGTTTGCCTTTTGGTGAGTTTCTCTCCATGAGAATTGATCTTTAAGAAGTAAGCGCAATATATCTTCCCACCAGGAGGGGTGGAGAAAGAGAAGAGAGAGTGAGGCGGGCCTACAGAACTGTGGCATTTACCATCCCCAAGAAGGACAAAGGAAAGAAGAAACGGGGTCACTGGAAGACTTGCTGCCCCTCGATTCTGCTCAGGAAAACCCTGTCTTTAGTCTGTGGTGTTTTCCTCTTATTTGTTTCTAGAAGCAAAGGTAGAAAACTTCCAACACCTGTCCTCTGTGAAGTAAAGACCTGAACCAGTCGCCTCGGGGGACACGCCAGGCTCCAGCTTGGGTGTACATGGGGGTCTGGGCAGGAGCTCAGAGCTTCCCAGGGCCCCTGGTCTGGCCTTGGTGGTAGGCGAGGGTGGGTCAGGCTCCAAAGCTCTGATTATGGACACGTGGCAAAGGATCTGCAGACAGGCCCCAGGGCTCAGACAAAGTCTTTAGGAGGATCAGATTTTTATTCTCTACGGAACTGGAAAGTGGTCACTCAAAAGTGCCTGGAACAACAGGACCATGTCCAGCAGGACATAAGCTGGGAAGAGGGGTGGTAAAGTCGGGCTTCAAGCAGTAGAGATGGCCTGGTGTTGGCCACTGCTGGTTGGGCTCTAAGCTTTGGATTGTGATAATGTGTGACTGTGTGTGCACGTGTGTGTGTGTGTGTGTGTGTGTGTGTGTGTGTGTGCCTTTCCCAGTAAAGAAACACCAGCACAAGATGCAATTTAACTTGTAATTTTATTTGCTGTGGAGTAGTAAAGCAATGATTGTATTTGATGTGGAGTTGAAATGCATAAAGAGATAAATGGCTTAATTTGAATCAATATTAATTTAGCACAATTTACTTTTAACTTTACTTCTTAGCAAATGGAATTACTCTATTCAGGAGTCATTTGGAGAAACTTTTCTCTGCCTAGGAAACTGAGCTGAACTGCCTGTCGCTTGCTGGCCGACTTGGTACGGTGTGAACTGGGCCGACATCAGATGCTCAAGGAGAAACCGTTTCCCCAGACCTCGGGGTGAGGGGGGGGAATTCCTGCTATCGCCAGGCACTGAGCACCCAAGGGTGCTGCTCTGAGTGTTCATGGGAGAAAACAGGTTTGAGAGCTGTGAAAGCAGAGGGCAAGTTGTGAGAACAGAGAGGGCCTTGGGAGGCGTGCAGCAGGGAGCTTGGTGGTAGCTCCCCAGGGCCACCAGGGAGTGGCCCGGTGGCTTCCACAGTACACGTTTATAGTGCCACAGTCCCAGAGGCCCAAGTGTGAGGCTGTGGGTGGGAATGGACCCTCCCAAGCTCCGCCCTGGCTCATGCGTGGAGTGCCGCCTGGACCCCCCCGTGGTGGCCCTCTTTGGGTCTGTGTCCTGCTCACCTCTTCTAAGGACAGCAGCCACAATGGAGTAGGACCAGAATGACTTCCTCCGACTTTCCTCACCCTTAGAGGCCCCATCTCCAAACACGGTCACATCCTGAGTCTGCTCTGAGTCAAGACTTGTGCAGAAACTTGGAGTCAATACCATTTAGCCACAACTAGCTTGCTCAGGAGAGAGAGAAGAGGCTGGTTTGATGGCTAATGTCCCACAGAGCAGGGCATAAAACCAGGGGCACCATCTCTGTGTGGCTGAGCGGTCCTGCAGCCCAAGGGGCTGGGGTGTGGGGCGCCGTCACCCACAGGGTGTGCATGTGTGGGTTTGCTCCAGGCTTCACGGGATCTCTACCCAGAGGTGAGGACAGTGGTTTTCAGGATGCAGCTTCTGTGACTTCAGAGGTCCAGCCTCGAAGCTGTGAGCTGGACATCTGGAGCACCGGGTAGGACCACCTGGAGACTAGGCCTTGATATTTGAATCCTGGTGAGAATGTGCATCCTGAGAAGCAGGTGTGTGGACATCCTGGAGCAGGGCGGGGGAGGGAGGGAGGGGAGAGAGAACAAAAGGAGGAGGAGGAGGAAGAGGAGGAAGAGGAGGAGAAAGAAGGATGGAAGAGGGAAGGAGAGAAGGAGGGACTGAGAAGAGAAAGAAGAGGGAGGAGGGGAAGGGAGAAGAAGAGAGATAACTCACCTTTCCTCCACCTCCTTGCTCACTGGCTTAGAAGGGACCCTATACTGTTGGGGTGTCTTCTCAGCCATTCATTCTCATGCCCATCTCTCCGGGAACCTGTTCACAGACACCCCAGGGGTGAAGTTCCACAGCTGTCTGAGCAGCCATCATCCTGAGGACATGACACCCACACTTGTGCATCGCTGACAGGACCAGGGCCTTTGTCCCACCTCCAGCTCTCATTCGCTGCTTCCGACTTTACCCATCAACAGTCAGGACTTTTGCACATCACAGAGATACAGTGTCACTACATTTGGGCTCAACTGAGCAACTTGTGTGGGCAGAAGTTCAGATTCTAGCAGGGACCCCACGGAGTGCGTGTATGCCTGTGTAGACACCACCCGCACCAGCACATCCCTCCTCTGGGCTTCACTGCCGACACCCACATACCAGGAGATGGGGGCTCTGGCGGGATGGGGCTGAGGCACACAGGGGACCTTCCATTCCCTGCCGAGGGTACATCATAGCTAAGGAACCCAGAACGTCCAGGGCCTTCTCCCCAGCCACAGATTCTGGTTACCAGAAACCACCACAGAATGGGTGGCACATGGTCTTTGGGCAAATGGGGGACTGAAAGGGAAGTATCTGAGATGCCCGGCTACAAAAATGCTCAGAGGTGACCTGGTGAGTGGGCGTTCCCCTCGGCCAGACCCCGATGAAGATATCAGTGACCCCCTTGAGGGAAGATCTTCCGATTTGCAATTACACAGGTGAGTGGGAAGGAACAACTTTTAAATACAGATGCTCACTTTATGGCCAACTTTATTGGACTGTATCTGTTCAGAAAATTAACTTGCCTCAGCCAACATTTTTAGGGGGCTGAAAAATGATTTCGTAGAACCCTTAGAATTCTGTGGGCGGTCTTGTATTTGCATATATATATATATATATATATTTCTTGATAGGGGAAGGTAGTTCTAATCAAATCTTGGCAATGCACAGATTAAAAATACGTTTTTTTTTCCAATTGTACATCACCAACCACAATGAAAGGTTGGAATTGTACTAGGCCAGAGACTCAGGGTGAACTGGTGTCTGGTCTGCATTGATTTGTCCGAATTCTAATTGGCACCAGGAGAATTACAACCCTCAGCGAGCATGATGAGAGATATAAACCACTTTGCCCTAATATTTTATGCCAAAAGTTGATGGTGCAGAATTTAAGCTTCCTGAAGCTTGACAACTTATTTGCAATAAATCCGGGAAAGGGAGACCAACCACGCTGCCTTGCAAGAGATCACTTCTCTCCATGCTGGCCTCTGCCTTCACTCTGTCCAGATCTGGGTGGTTTGGGAAGTGGATACTTCCAAGACAGAGGGAAGCCCCAGATCCCTAGCTTCCCCTTCAGAGCTGTCTTCTAGCTGACAATTCTCCTGGGGGCATGGATAAATTGCTGCCTCAGATCTGCCTGTGGGCACATCCTTCCTGTTTCTTCCTGTCACCCATAGAAAGGTGGAGAATGTAAAGAAGGGCCTATCTCTTGGAGCCAAACGCCGTGGAGCCCTCACAGCCAGAACGTTCTTTATTGGCAGGTGGCTTGCAGATAATGGGCTTTCTAAATTACGCCATGCAATTGGTATTTTCACACTTTTTTTTCCCCCAATGTAATTTCAAAATTAAATTAGGCCGGATGTAGACAGGGATGTGGTGGACGACATTCAACGTGGCCTCCAGCCAGCCTTCCTCAGCCTCCATAGATGGGAGAGAAAACTAATTAACTTTCTGCAGCTCCAAGATTGAGTCTCTGCTCTTGGATCCACCCACCACCTCCAACGCATGACCCTTCTTGGTGCTTCTCAAGGGCATCCTGGTGCCCGGGGATTTGAGAGAGAATCCTCCCTCCCCTGAGACTTGTCATTGCCAAGTAACCAGGAGGGAAGGGCAGAATGGCGGGGGAAGACACGGCCGGTGGGCACGTCTGTGGACTCAGCACCAGGCCACAGGATCGAGACTGACTTTCTGGGGTCTTGCTCTGTGAGGGCGTTGCATTAGGGAATTTCTCTTCACAGTGACAAGTGTTCTGTCGGAGCCCCAGCCACCGCCTCCTGAACCATCCTCACGTACCTCTCGCATTTCCTTCAGCCAGGTGCACAGTAGGGCCTTCGGGCATCGACATCAATGCGGGAACTCGAGGGACTGTGCAGGGGGCTCAAAAAGCAAAGGTGACGCTTTTCTTTTCTTGTCTTGTCTTTTCTTTTTTCTGTCGTGGGGCTTGAACTCTGGGCTTGGGTGCTGTCCCTGTGCTCTTCTGCTTAAGGCAAGCTCTCTACTGCTTGAGCCACAAAGCTATTTCTAGTTTTCTGGTGGTTCATTGGAGATAAGAGTCTCACGGACTTTCGTGCCCTGGCTGGTTTTGCACCATAATCTTCAGATCTCAGCTTCCTGAGTAGCTAAGATTACAGGCATGAGCCACCGATGCCCAGTGAAAGGCGACTTTCGAGGGAGACAAAGGGAAAAGGAAACTCCAACCCAGGGGCTCCCAACTGGAAGGACAGCATGTGACAATCAGGAAGAGCCCCAAGGCCAAGCCAGAGCCCATCCCTCAGGACTGCAGCGCTGGCGGGGGGAGGCTCAGCAGACCAGCTGTGCACCTCAGCCATTGAAGCGAACCCAGAGACCCTGCGTGGAGGGCCTGGACAGGCCGGAGGAGGTGCCCAGGGTGGCGGAGGGGCGAGGCCCAGCATGGAGGAGGAGGGTACAGTCTCCCTCTCTGCTCTGAGCTACAAGCTACACAGCACTGGCTCCAAAGAGCAGTAGGGCTTTTGCTGACTGCTGAAGCCAGCAAAGGGACTGCTTGCTCTCATCATTAATAGTGCTGAGGCACGGAAAATGAGAAAGAGGACTTGGGAGAGAATGAGGGGCTCTTCCTGTGTCCTGCTGTTGTCAGCAACGCGACCATGCACTCTCTCGTGCACACGCATGTACATATGCACACACATGCACACACGGGCAAACACGTGCACACATGCACGTGCACATGAGCCCACACATGTGCACCATACTGCACACGCATGCACGCACGCATACCTGCGTGCACATAGACTCAAGTATGTGACGCGTGCACAGCCATGCACATACATGCATGGACATGCACACGTGCATACACACCATGCTGCATGCCCGCTCTTCCACTCAGGTTCTCCCCCGTGTCAACCCTAATGGCCAAAGGAGGTGGCACTCACCACGGTGGCCAGGCGTAACTGTGAGTGGCGACCGTGGTGTTGGTTTTCCTCATGGGCAGCTATAAGGCTCTGAGGACTATCTCCCTTCTAGGGCTCCATCCTGCACTAAGCAGGTGCTCTGGGCATGCAGCCTGAGGGGGGTTGTGCGATGCTCCTGAAAGCCCCACCCAGAATCACCCAGGGACTCAGCACAGCCTGAGGAGAGCCAGGGATGGGTTGAGCTCTGGCTGCAGGTGACCGGGCGGGGCACAGCCTATGGCAGCCTGAGCCCCCTCTGCTGGCTCCCCGTTCCCTGCCCCCACTCGCCAGTCCATTTTCTCTGCATTTGGACTAGTGACTGGCTCCATCCACGGTCTGCCCCGCTGTATCCCTTCAATTCCATGGGGGATGGGCACTTGAGCAGCCGTCCTGTCATGTATTAAATACGGCGATTATCTTCTTCAAAATGAGTGAGGGCTTTGAACATTGATTTCTTCCTTCAGGCAAAAGTTGTTTCATTTGGGAAATGGCGGTGGAATAAAGGATGTTTGATCTGTTTTGCATTCGCCTTAGAAAATAAAAATCCCACCCAACACTTGACAAGCCTTCACTTCTCCTGCTCCTGCTCCTCCTCCTCCACTTCCTCCTCCCCCTCTTCCTCTTCTTCCCCACCATAGGCAGATCTGTGCGTGGGAGCACTTCCTTGCTCTGCCTGGCATCCCAGCTCTGGAAAGCATGTCAAGGAAGAGGACGGAGAGTCCCAGTACTGGCCTGTCCAGTAGTAGCCTGTCCAAAGGAGAAAACACGGCCCTAGCTGTTGCTTACAGCCATGGGACCCTAGACTTCCTGGGTACAACCCCTTCCCTGGGCACCACAGGCCATGTGCTCATCCCAACATGGGTGAGCTACAGTGTGAAGGCCTGTGATCACCAGCCAGCCCCTTGTGTCTCCAGTTCTTGCCGTTATCAGGGGTCAGGGCAGACCCAAGCAGCTACTGGAACTGAGATGTGGGAGGAAGGGGTGGGGAGCCGTATCCTCTGTGAATGAGGCTCTGCATTGGCTGAGAGACCAGGGTCTGAACTGTGTGGACTGTCCCCTGGTCACTGGCCCGGATAGGCACACATGCTGTTTATTAGGTGAACACTGACGGTGTGGATCCGACTGTATTACTGACAGTAAATCTGGGTGATGTCTTGTGCTTAGCCCAGTGTGGTGGCTCTGATGGGGCAGGAGCATTAATTCTGCACAGCCCCGGTGCCCCAGCCGGTCAGCTCCTTCTCTCCAGCAGAGCTGAGTCTCTGTACACCCCCTAGTGCTGTGGCCAGCCTGGGACTGGTTCTTCATGGAGATGAGCTGGAAAGGGAGGGAGGGGAAGAGGGAAGAAAGACACGGAGGAGGGAGGGAAGGATGGAGGGGGAGGACTTACTACTTTCAAAAAGGCTGGCTGCCTTTTCTTTCTCTTTATAACCACATTTCCATCCAACTCAAAAGGTGCAGGAATCCATTTGTGTTTTGAATCAAAACAGCAAATGCTTTCGGGGAGATGTTTATTTGCTTCTTCGTTAGATTTACATTTATACAAAGAACATTTCTATCCAAAAAAGTGAAGCGTTGCCTTTCCTTTTTTCTTTTCTTTTTACCAAAAAAATAAATAAAAGAAGACAGAAATGTGGCTGCTAAAAACAAGAGACGGCCAGGGGTGCTCGTCCCTCTGAGAGATCAGGTCCTGCGTACACAGGAAGCTGGCTGGGGTCAGGAGGTGGATGCCCACAGACACCACTGCTGGACCTCCCTGCCCCCGCCAGCCACAGGGGCTCCCAGGCAACAGGAGATCCTGGGACAGGAGAGGGCTGAGCAGGGTCCAGCCAGGCCTGCAGCTGTCCATCCTGAAACCACCAAGCACAGCAAAGGAAAAGAAGGTCAGAGAAGGAAAAGCGAGATCCGCACACCTCCTTTCTCTTCTTTCCTTCCCTTTCTCCCTGCTTCCTTCCTTCCATTCTCCTCCTTCCTTCTCTACCTCCCTCTGTTTATTTATTTATTTTTAAATTTGTTTATTGTTGTAAAGGTGATTACAGAGGGGTTACAGCTACAGAAGTCAGATAAAGAGTACATTTCTTTTTGGACAAGGTCATGCCTTCCTTCGCTCTCTCCCAGTTTTTCCCTCCTGTCTCCACACACAAATTGTATAGTTCATTTTCAACATAGTGGTAGTCTAGTGACTACCACTGCTACCTTTGTTCACCTTTGCTCCATCATTTCTCTGCCCCTTCTTACACTCTCTGAAGGACTGACCCCCACCCTATTATCCAGGCATGCATGGATGTGCCTGAAGCAGCAGGGAAATCCGACCTAAGCCTGGCTGCAAACATTCTATTGTTGGCCTGACCTTTAGGAAACTCTGAGGCTGAGCTGTGAGACCAGGAAAGGGTGAAAAAGGTTGCAATGCCACCTGGTCAGTATTCACAGGGATGAGAACTAGACTCTAAAATGGTCAGTCAAGGCAGGACAAGTGTATAAGTTACTACCCTAAGTATGTTTAAGTTAGAGCTGTTTGGCCATTAAAAGCTTGAGACCTTGAAATAAGATCACTCCCCTCTGCTCCCTAACAATACAGGAGTCAATGATCACTATGTATACCAGCTATACCTCTTGTTCATGGTTGTAACCACAAGACAGATTGATACCCTATTTTCTGTCCATACCTGTAGTCACCTCCCTTGTACTGCACTAAATAACCTCTCTCTCCTTGCTCAAACCTCATAAAAGCCCAACTCCCATCCCACCTCCCGGCACAGCCTCCATTCCCGAGGGAAGGTTGCCTGTCCATCACTTTCCTTCAATAAGGAAAGCCTTGTGAGATCGAGTCTGGCCCGTTCCTTTCTCCTCCTGTTTTCTAACACTACCAGGGACAGATAAACAAACAAGACAAAAGGAAAAGAAAACAAAATCAGCAACAAAGGGGAAAAACCCTCTTGTTTCCATTTCCTGTAGTTCATTTTGATAAATATTATTTTATATAATCAGATGCACATAGCTATTGTGCCTTTGTGAACCTGTCCTAAGAATATCTTCCTTTGGTCTCATTCTGTGCCTAGAAATCTGTATAAATTATCTATCAGTGTATTTTTTTCTTACCATCAAGAGTGTTTACTTATAGATTTATAGGCACATTCTAGTTAAAGTAAATGATGGAAAACAAGCAATGTATGTTTCTTTGTGTCTGATTTACCTCATTTAATATAATTTTTCCAAGTCTTTCCAGTTCCTTATAAATGGTACAGTATCATTCTTTTTGATGGAGGAGTAGAGTTCCATTGTGTATATATGCCACATTTTCTTGATTCATTTGTCCACTGAGGGTTGATTCAGTATCTTGGCTATGGTGAATCACAATACTGCAAACAACATAGTTGTGCTGGTAGCTTTAGTGTGGCTTTGTTTGTGTTCCGTTGGATAGATGCCCAGGATTGCTGGGTCATAAGGAAGTTCTATGTTTTGGTTTTTGGCTATCCAGAGTAGTTGAACAAGTTTGCATTCCCACCAACAGTGTAATCTTCCTCTGTTTATAGTGAGCATTTGTATCCAGTTTATAGCTGAAGTGATGACCCCAAGTCGCACCCAAGGCAGACAATGTGATGATTGGAAGTTTTAAATACCCTAATTAAGACAGGGGTGTCCTTTGACTTCCGTTGCCGTCTCTAGCGTTGCTCTAACTCACATGAGATTGCCACCCAGGTTTGTCTCCGAGTTTGGATCCACCTTCACCTCACCATGGTTCACCCAGCCTGCCCCCCACAGCCTCCACTGCTCAATGTTACCCTAGCTGCCCTGGCATCCTCTTGGCTGTGTCTCTTCCATTCTGACCCAGCAGTGGCCTGCTATTCCACCAGCCAAAGTGCTCACCTTGGTTAAATAGACACAGTATCCTTCCCTTCATGATGGTGTCCCCCCCATGAGGTCACCATTGGCCCCTGGTTCCTTGACGCCTGTGTCCTTCCATGAGTGTCAGCATGCTGCTGTGGATGACAGCATTGTCCTGCAGAAGTCAGCCTCCATCTCCCCATCTGTGATGTCACAGCTGTGCCCCTCTAGGTGTCAGGGTCTAGTTGGGGGCACTCATGTCCTGCTTTCCTCCATCTCTTCCAGGTTAGACCCAAATAGTCCACGGTGAATTTTATTTTGGAGAAGGATGATGCATTTCTTTTTCTCTTTTCTTTCTCAAATTCAGAGCACCACATGGAGGAATGTCCTGTAGCACAGGAGGGCACTGGGACAAGGACTAGACACATCCGACACCCAGGTGGGAAGCAGGGAGAAGTCCCAGGGAGAAGTACACAGCTCTTGCCTGGGTGACACCTTCCAGGGCCAAAGCGGAGACAACTGTGAGGAAGAGAGAGGGAGATGCTCAAGACAGGGTGAGACATCAGTGGGAAGGTAGGGTTTGCAGCCAGGGACCCCTGGGCCCCTGGGGCTCCTCAGCAGGCTGGTGAACAGACTGAGCTGGAGAAGGACACAAAGTGCAGAGCAGCCCAGGATTTAGCCAGGCTTGAGTGTGCAATGTCATGTGGGCCTGGGTTGGACTCCCATGGCTTAACATGGTTGGGGAGGGATGGTAAAACAGAAGGGGGAGGCAGGAGGAAAGGAAGTTCTCCCCACGGGGTAGCAGGGTAGCATCTGGGGGCTTGCAGGGCAGGAGACAGACCTTGGGAATGTGATCTCAGGTTCTGCGCCAGACCTGTGCCCCATCTTCTTAGGCTTGTGGACTCTCCATGAGCAAGACAGTCTAGATCTGTGTCACCTACCTGGTGCTTCCTTCTCTATGGGCAGCAACAGCACAGACATGGCCATATGACAGCTGTGTCAGCTACTGTGGCAAGGGTCATGGGTAAAAAGCAGAAGGGTAAGGGAAGGAAGGGCTCAGGGGCCTTCCAGGCTGGATAGAAGTGACAGCTGAGCCAAGACTGAAAAGACAAGAAGGAGCTGCTCATGGGATGATATTGTGAAGAACATTCCAAAACAATAGAGCAGAGGGCGCTGGGCTGGCTGGGTCAGAGTAGCATTGGGCCTTGATGCTGGGATAGGTGAGTACAGAGATGAGTTTGTCCAGGGAAGCTGGACCTCCAGGTTTCCAGGCAGGGCCGTAGCAGGAGAAGGAGGTGGGCACCAACTATGGTGGAAGGCGAAGAGGAAGAGGCCTGTCCAGAAGGGGAAAATGAAGACACTAGGACAGAAGCTGGCTGCACACAGATGGAGAAATCTCCACAAGGCCTCTCAGCAAACCAGTGATAATCCCTTCTATTCAAAGCACTCACTCATAAAATTAAGGCTGCAAAGAAAGAGGGCGGGAGAGGTGGAATACAAATGGGGTTTTCGAGCAGGAACTTTGCCGTTCTGGGCTGCCACAGACGCCCGGCTGGGCTGGGGATTTGGCTCAGGAAGTCGCTGTAGATCACATTAGTGGAGTATTTATGATTCTCTCTGTCGCTCTCCCATTCTGCACTAAATTCTTCACATTTAGCTCCACCTCATGCTCCAAGAGGGACTTTTATGACCCCTCTGCCGCATATGCACAGCAATCCAGCTCTGTAGCCCTAGCTGTTCAGCCGTGCAGGTGACAAGCCAGCCACTCACCCGTCGCTGTCTCCTAGCAAATGTCTGACATGGCTGGAATTGCTTAGATAATGGCCCGGCTGTGGCCTGCCTTCAGTACCCAAAGTCAGTGGAGAAGGGGGCAGAGAAGAGATGTGTGCAGGGAGATAAACAGAGGCAGCAGCCAAGCCTCCTTGTCTCCCCTGGAGACTCGTGCCCAGGTGGCAGAAATCCCAGCATCCCAGGGCTCATAGAACTCACTGGCCAGTCCCTTTGGGACCTTAATAGACTTGAAGGAATCACCACCACACCACCTTGCTTTTAGAAAGGACTAGAAGGAGCCAGGCACTGGTGGCTCACGCCTGTCATCCTAGCTACTCAGGAGGCTGAGATCTGAGGAGTGCAGTTAAAAGCCAGCCCGGGCAGAAAAGTCCATGAGACTCTTATCTCCAATTAACCACCAGAAAACTGGAAGTGGCGCTGTGGCTCAAGTGGTAGAGCTCTAGCCTTCAGCTGAAGAGCTGAGGGACAGCGCCCAGGCCCAGAGTGCAACTGACCAACCCACCCCCACCAAAAAAAAAACCCAGAAAGGACTAGAAGGACTCTGAGGGGCTGATGGGAGAGGTCTTTGGGTCCAAAACCACTTCCCTGACAGTGTCTGGGAACCCTAGGCCCCTGTGTGGTGGCCTCCTCCAGCAGAAGGGACCCCAAGCCGAAGGCAATCCCCAAGGAGCATCCTCCGGGATGGCCTGCTCTCGGGGGAGTCCTGCCGAGAGTCCTGTGAAGTTAGGTCCCTAAATGACTGGCTTGGATCTTGCCATCAGCCCGGTGCTACTCACCTGGGCCCTACAGAGAGAGGCAGCCCAGGGGCATCAGCCCCTCCCTGTGGATACTCAGCTCTGGACGACACCGCACTGGCCTCTCCCAGGGGAGCCCATCATCGCACACAGCCCTGCTCTGGAGATTCAGGTACCCGTCCACACCTCTGCCACCCTCTGGCAGTCCCACCGGCCCTGTGCCCAGCAGCGCCTGCCCCTCATGTCTCCTCCACGAGGTCCCCGGCACCACCTGGAGCTTAGCAGGTGCCGCCGCTGAGTGGCAGGGTGGTGCTGGGACCCAGGAGGGAGCTCAGCTGTCACATGGCTGAGCTCTGTGCTCCATCTATGACCTTCCACCGCCACACTAAGCCGATGGAGACCCGGGGGTGGAGGCAGAGGGAATATGGCAGCAACCACAAAGCCCCGCCCACAAAGTGGCCTCACCCCTGCAAGCTCCTCCGTGCCATGGTTTCACCCCTGTGCATCTATCTATCAGGAGTCAGCTCCAAGCAGGCCTTGCGTACAATCTCACTGACTTCCTTACAATCTGTCAGTGGGAACTACATCCCCCTTTTGACACAAGATCGCGCAGGAGCACACAGAAGATCGCACAGGATCCAAGTGATCTCCCGAGCATGAGGCACAGGTGATCTTTCCAGCCACTTCCAGGAAAAGCTGGATCGGCTGCACAGGGACAGTTTCCAAATGTCTGATGGTGGCATTCTGCAGCCCCCCACCCGAACCCACAGGCGGCTGCCAGGGGATGTTCTCACACGGGCTCAGCTGGAAGTGGCTGGCCTCTCCCAGAGGCACACAGGCCCCTTCCACCCGGAGGACACAGGTCTACCTCTGCCAGAGTCCCTGTCCACCCCATGGAAACCACTGGCCTCGGCACACTCCCCGCTTCCTGCTCTGACCTCCTCCCTTGCTGGCTCGGGAACCTTGGGCTCAGATGAGCCGGCATTTGTGACTGGACCCATTTCAGCAGCACATTTCCAAATCAGATGGTTAATTTACTTCATTTATCCTCAGTTCCAGGACTGCCTCCGAGCCTAACAGCCCTCAGCTTGGCCAATCAGTGCACCCAGCCGGACCATTGGGATGGAGGCTCTCGTCTGACCCGGCGTGGCCAAGGCTGCTGCAAATGGAAAGGCAGCATATGGCGAAGGGAGGGCAGGAGATTTAGCACCACCTTGTGAACCTGGGACCCCAGGGTGATGAGAGCCCAGCCGCCTCTGCTCAAATGCGGGAACCTTTTGGGAAGATGAGCTGTCCCTGGGCACCGTGGTTTGCATCCACTCCGAGACAACACAGCAATATTCACGACTGTTCAATCAGGGTGTTCCTTTTCCTAGAGTGTCACTTTTCTTTTTGATCTAACTCTGAAGCGTTAGCTCTCTTCGTGTCATAAAAATAGGAGCCTTGCTTTTGTGAAAGGAAAACACGAGTCCCCAGAACACTGGATGGCAAATGTGACATGCCGTGTGTTAGAAACCAAGTCAGTGGGGGTCCATTTTCAAGTGGAGGCATTTGGTTCTGAATGGGAAATTACCAGTAGCTTGCTCGCAATAGAGACTTGACAGAGTTCAACATATTGAAAAGTTCATGTATTAGAAAACCTTTAGACAAAAAGATGCATTCAAAGGGGGCCACGAGAAAGAAAGGACCCAATAAATGAGGAAATGGGTAGACACCTTCCCACAGCAGGAAGTATATGTATTTCAATAATTGAATAGAGTAATCTTAGCTGCTCAGGAGGCTGAGATCTGAGTATCATAGTTTGAAGCCAGCATGGACAGGAAGTCTATGAATTCTTATTTCTAATGAATAGTAACGACAAAGCCAAAAGAGGAGCTGTCACTCAAATGGTAGAGTGCCAGCCTTGAGTGAGAAAGGTACTGCAGCATGCCCAGGCCCTGAGTTCAAGACCAAATGCTAGCGCATGTAAGTGTGCATGCACACACACACGCACACACACATACACATACACACACGTACACACACGCACATGCACATACAGACATGCACACATGCATGTACGCACACACATGTGCACACATATACACACACGGACATGCACGTACACATGTGCACACACATACACACGTGTGCACACACATGCACACACATACATACATGTGCACATGCACATATACACACAACACACAGAGATACACAAGGCACACACATGCACACACATGCACACACACACACACTCACATACACATGCACAGACATGCACACACACACACACACAATGTAAAGTAATATAACTTAGGCAACTTCTTTTTGTTGTTGTTGGTCATGGGGCTTGAACTCTGGGCCTGGGCGCTGTCCCTGAGCTCTTCAGCTCAAAGCGAGTGCTCTACCACTTGAGCCACAGAACCACTTCTGGTTTTCTAGTGGTTTATTGGAGATAAGAGTCACACGGACTTTCCTGCCCGGGCTGGCTTGATCCTCAGATCTCAGCCTCCTGAGTAGCTAGGATGACAGGTGTGAGCCACTGCCGCCCAGCTAACTTAGGCAACTTCTGAGAGAGTATGTGAACCTACATTTATCAGGCCAATGAGGAATTGGGAGGCGGGACCTCCAGGCACTAGGTATAAAATTCCTGTTGCCATCAGACAGACACCTGCTGGTCTTGTGAGACCGGCACTGAAGTCTTGCTTTTGCTGTACGTGTTTTTCCCGAGTTCCTCCTTTGGGCTTGGACGGGCGGGTGTGGTTTTCGCAGGTGAACATTGCACGCATGTGTGCACAGGGCTCTTCCTCTGACTCCCCAGGTGCTCAGGCCCCTGGGCAGTGGAGGGAGTTGATGAACAGGTCAGCTTGTGGAGGGAGGGAACTTAGAACCTGGATGTGGCTTCCCAGGGTCGAGGCCTTCTGCACAATGCCCCACCCCAGCCACCGCCTGCTGTCACTGCTCCACACGGAGAGCAGAGAGGATTCCGCAGCCCAAGCATGCTTCACCTGAAACAGGTGAAGGTTGTCCTGGTAGAAGGAGGGGGAGGGGGACCTCCCAGAGAAAAGCCCCTAGAGAAAGCCACCAGGGGCTTTAAGGGGTCCATTCATAAATAATCAGGGGCCTCCATGAAACAGAGCCCAGCAGATGGTTCTTTATCGCCATCATCTCCACCTGCATGTCCACGTCTATCTGTACCCAGGCCTGAGCCTGTATTTCACCACCCAGATCCTGTATGTAAGGTGGGAGAGAGGGGAGATGGGCAGAGGGAGAGAGAGAGGAACTGTCTCTAAAGAATAAACTCACCCTTTCCCCAGGGAAGTGCTACAGAGTGGGCAGGGACACAGAGCCCCAGGAGAAGCCAGTGCTACCAGTGGGATCTGAAGATTCTGGAGGCAGAACTCACTCCTCATGGGACCCTGGTCACCTCCCCTGAGGGCCTCCAACCGATTAGAGGCAGCCCACCCCATGCCCCTGTACAGGGTGAGCTGCTTTGCTCTGAGTGAATGGACATAAATGCCAGAACTCCATGGCATCACGGGAACTGGGCTCTGCGTCTGGCCGTGACAATGTAGGTCGCTCATCAGTCTCTAGGAGGTGGTAGTGAGTACCTGCCCCCTCCCCCCACCCCGGCACAAGGGTGACAGTGGGGCCATTCTTTATTCCTGTAACAGGCCCGCATGGGAAGATGGCCAGGACACGGGGACTAGCCACACAGGAGGCCATCTGTCTCCCAGCTGACCACCATTGCAACACTGTGAGAGCCCTGGGATGGCTCCTTTCTCCCCATGGTCCCTCCACAGCACAGCTATTAACCCAGACTACCCATGAGGCGAGGGTGCCAATTCCAGCAGAGCCACACCCTGGAGACAGGCTGTGCCACCGGTCACCTCCTCAGCCGGGATCCCTGCCTGGGGCTCAGCAGGTCTGGTCCTCCGCCAGTCCCATGGTCTCTGTTGAGTGTGGCCTGACACAAAGTCCCAGGCCAGGCACACGGTGGAACCAGATCACTGCTGTGGTGGTGCAAGGTTGGTCTCCTCCTGGTTCCTGGCAGAGCCCCATGAGAGATCACGCTGCCCCTCTTTCCACCAGCCTCACCGGGGACGCTGCGACGCTCTGTGTCCAGTGTTCTAGCTTTCTTAGCATGCTCCTCTGATCTCCCCCCAGCTGCCTCCCTCCAGTTCCAGAGCTCCCTCTCCACCTGGGTGGAGCTATAGTAACAGCCCCCACCCTTAATGACAGTGCTCTGTCTCAGTCAGCTGTGCAGCACTCCAGTGAAACTAACTTAGCAGAGAGGAGGTTGCCTTAGCTCACAGCTCTGGACAGAGGCTTAAGTACAGAGGTTTAAGTCCAGGCAGTACTTGTTTTAGCCTCTAATAAGGGGCACACATCTTGATGCAAGCAGGGCCTTGCATCTCAAGTGGAACAAAGATAGGACACAGAAAGAGAGGACAGGCAGAGGGGGGACAGACAGAGAGAGGACAAGCAGAAAGAGGACAGGAAGAGAGAGAGGACAGGCAGAGAGAAGACAGGCAGAGAGAGGGCAGGCAGAGAGAGAGAGAGGACAGGCAGAGAGAGAGCACGGACAGGCAGAGAGAGAGGACAGGCAGAGAGAGAGAGCGGACAGGAAGAAAGAGAGGACAGACAGAGAGAGGACAGGAAGAGAGAGAGAGGACAGGCAGAGAGAGAGTGGACAGGAAGAGAGAGAGGACAGGCAGAGAGAGGACAGGCAGAGAGAGAGGACAGGCAGAGAGAGGACAGGCAGAGAGAGAGGACAGGCAGAGAGAGAGGACAGGCAGAGAGAGGACAGGCAGAGAGAGAGGGCAGGCAGAGAGAGGGCAAGCAGAGAGAGGGTAGGCAGAGAGAGAGGACAGGAAGAGAGAGAGGACAGGCAGAGAGAGGACAGGCAGAGAGAGGACAGGAAGAGAGAGAGGGCAGGCAGAGAGAGGGCAGGCAGAGAGAGGACAGGAAGAGAGAGAGGACAGGCAGAGAGAGGGCAGGCAGAAAGAGGACAGGCAGAGAGAGAGAGGACAGGCAGAGAGAGAGAGGACAGGCAGAGAGAGAGAGGACAGGCAGAGGGAGGGCAGGCAGAGGGAGGACAAGAAGAGAGAGGGCAGGCAGAGAGGACAGGCAGAGAGAGGACAGGCAGAGAGGACAGACAGAAAGAGGACAGCTCCAGAGAATGCTTGAGAGTCGTTCCAATCAACTTTCCCAAGCCATCACAACACTGGATCTACTCAGGGAGCAGACACCCGGAGCACAGGACCTGCTGTTAGCCATGACCTCATGCTGAGCACTGGAGCTCTGGACCCTCTCAGCTTCACATAGACATGACCTGCCTCACCCTACTCCCTCCCCTGAATGGGTGTGTGGCCTGTCTTCTCCCTCCCCATGCACCTTCTTGAGGTCACTTTCAATGGGATAAACCTCCCAGTGTCATAGATATGGAGGTTCTGTGGACTATGCATACCCTCGGTCTTCGCGGTCGTTTACAATGGTGATTTCAGACCATATGAAGTCAGAATTAAGTGCTTATTAACAGATTAAATGAGATACAAATAATTTTAGATGAAAGCATCTCCTCCACCCCCCCATGACAATTCCTCCCTTCCCCAGCAGTCTGGGAAGCCATGTCCATTTCCCACAACTCAGATTTTTAAAATCTATTTTTATTGTTAATATAAAGGTGATGTGCAGAGGGGTTACAGTTATGTAAATCAGGTAATGAGTACATTCTTTTTGAACAGTGTCTCTTATTTCTTCAGTTTCTCCCCGTTTTTCCCTCCGACCTCCCTCAACCACAACTTGCATAGTTTATTTTCAACATGGTGTCTAGTAGTATCACCGCTGCATTTGTTCACCCTTTGCCCCACCTTTTCTGTGTTCCCCCTTGCCCTCCCCAGAACAGATAAACTTCCAAGACTAAAGTACAGAAATCAAAAGGTTATAAAACAGAAACAAAAACAAACTAACAAAAAAAGTCCCTCTTGTTTCCATTTCTTGGAATTCATTTCAATGAGCATCGTTTCATATGATCCTGTGCACGTAGTTATTGAGCCCTTGTGATCCTCTCCTAAGAATATCCTCCTTTGGTCTCACTGTGTGACAGTCTAGTGTCCCATATAATTTATCCTTTCCAATTGTATTCTTTTGCTCTTTCACCACCCAGTGTGTTTACTTGTAGATTTATTGGTACATTCTAGTTGCCACAAATGAGGGAAGCCATGCAACCTGTGTTTCTTTGGGTCTGGCTTACTTTGCTTAGAATAATTTTTTTCCAGGTCTTTCCATTTCCTGATGAATGGTACAATGTTGTTCTTTCTGATGGAAGAGCATGAAATTTCATCCCACAATTTGGGTTGAAGGCTGTGTGGCTGCTGGCTTTCATGCTGCATCCTAGCCACCAGGCTAGGCTGCTTCTCAAAGAGAAAACAAAGAGGAGGAAAATATCAGACAGCTAACTCTCTACACAGTCAGGAGGTCACAGGCCAGCCCAGAGACAAGAGAACAAGTACCCACCAAAGGAGTCCCAGGAACAGCTGTGGACCCATGTTGGCAGGGTCATTTGAAAGGGCAGAGGTCTATGACCAAGTGCTTTCCTGGGATTTGGGGGAAATGGTCCCAGGAGAGTTAATTTTGAAAAGTGAAGACACAGGAGGGCAAAATAACCAATACTTAGAGCACCAAGTGTGACTATGTAAGGACTCGGGGCCAGCTCCTCCGATGCCACAAAGTGAAAGAGTCAGAGTCAATATCAAGAGCATGAACAGCCGCAGGTGGATGAATATGTGAACCTGTATGTGTGCATGTGCGTGTGCATGGCAGTGGTGTGTGGTCACACGTGCACGGGCAGGAATGTACTAGGTATGTGTGCACATGGCTGTGTGAGTGTGCACATGCATGCATGCACATGTGTATGCTCGTGTGCGTGTGTGCCACTCTTCAGATGTAAGCATGAAGGTGCACAATGGGTTTAGTTACTCACAGTGGACAGAATACAGCACTTCCACACACCGGGTGTATGCCATGGCCTCATGCCAGGAGTGGTAAGCCGGGACATGGCCTGCAGCCGAAGTCCGGCAGGACAGTGTGGATCTCCTGGCTCAGCCTCACTGGGTGCTCTTCGCCTCTCAGAGGCAACCTTTTTTTTTTGCTCTGCCAGTATAAAAAGCTGCTTGATGGAATTGAACTTCATTTTTAATTCCATCCAGCAAGACCTAGGAAGTGAGTTCTCCTGTTGGAGTTTGTGAAGAGTTGTGGCCTTCCAAGAGCTTTGTGCTGGGCACCCAGGAGGTCTGCTCAAAGGGTCTCCAGCAGCCTCATCTGCATTGCATTGGATCGCACAAAACAGAATGGAAGGAAAGACTGGACAATGTGCACGAAGCAGAGGTGTGGGCCTCAGCCACATGCACAGCCACAGAAATTGCCATCGCATTAGACGATGAACTATCCCAAGATAAAAGGAAACCCATGTCTCCCTCTTGCGAGTCAAGCAGAATGTGTTGATCTCCATGAGAAATTAATTTGGTCAAAGGACAATAACAGAGCCAGGCAGGCTCAGCTCAGGGTTTTATTATGTAACTGGCTCCTCATCAAAGCCATTTCCAGTCCTCAGGCAAAGCTCTGTCATTTCCATGCAGACCGGACCCCGCTTCCTTCCAGGTGCCGGGGGCTCAGTTGCCACCATCTCCACCCAGAGCATCAGCTGTGCCCGGCTCTTAAGTTCTGGGAACATTAAATACAATCAACCATTGTCTTTTGAAGGGTTTTATTTTTTCTCCCCCTATGGCTTTTCCATATTCCCAAGATGCCTAACTGTATTAAATTCTAAAAGCTTTTAAAAAGAAGAAGAGTTTGTTTTCTGGCCAAGACCAACAGGAAACGATTTGAGCCTTCAAGCTGTTTTCAGAGTGAGCTATTACCCGTCAAAAAAGAATCTTGTAATCGGAAGGGATTTTCCCTACTTGTTCTAGAACGTTAGCTGCTGGGCACGCATGTATTTACGTGGGGAGAAGTCTTTTTTTATTCTAGGGAAAGGCCAGCCTCTCCTGCCTCAGTCTGCTTGGGTGGAGATCAAAGGGAGGGGTGCTGTCATTTGACCAGGCTCAAGGTAAACCCAGGGACATGAGGCTCCTAAATCACAGCCTGGCCAGTTGTCTGCATGTACCGGAAACGCTCGCTACACCATTGCCCTTGGAGCTGTAATTAAAAGGAAAGAAGAAGTAGCGTGTGGTAAAGTCGGCAATGCTACATCTGCTCCGAGACCAGCAGTGCGTTCCCAGACACGTCACCTTAATTAAAGACATAAATCCATCAAGCCATTTGCATAAACACTGCCATTGCTATTTACCACACTCTGGATTCTGCTCTTCTAGCCCGGGGGGCTCAGGACCGAATGCAAGTGATGCTTAATACAATCGTGATGCACCAGTAGCTGGAGGAGAGACAAAGGAAGAGAGAGTGTCTGGGCTGGGTGTTAGCCGTAAGCAAGGGGCCTCCCATCATCGTTGGAAGATTCTTTGTCAAATCCCTGGGTGAGGACATGGTGTGGGGCAGCGGGGCTGCATTCGTTTGACCCAGTAGCAGCAAAAGCTTGCCGAGAGTGAGTGGAGCTCTTCATCCGACCATCAAAAAGTTCCCAGGAGGGGTGCTTGAAGCCAAGACTAAGGGAACTCACCCTCCTTCCCACTGATAGAGACAGGAACCCAGGAGACACCAGAGAGCATAGGACATGTGAAGTAACGTTTCAGAGGGAGAAAGATCTGGACTGCTCTTGGGGACAGCGTTCAGGCTTTGAGGCACACTGCCCTGCTTCTTAGACGCTCGCTCCCCAGGGATGGGGCCTCTCCCCTCCCTCTTCACCCCCCTTTATGGTCCTCACACAGCACTCTATCCTGGAAGTTCCTTTGGTTCATGTTGTTTTGTTTTGTTTTGTTTTGTTTTGCACCAGTACTGGGTCTTGAACTTGGGGCCTTATGTCCTCCCTTGGCTTTTTCGCTCAAGGTAGGAGCTCTACCACCAAGCCCTCCCTCCATTTCCCACTTTGGGGGGAATTAACCAACTTTTCTGCTCAGGCTGGATTTTGACCTCAGCCACCTGATGTAGCTAGGATTACAGGCATAAGCCATCGGTGCCCGGCTGTCCTGGAAGCTTTTATTTCTTAGTGTCCCAAGTCACACTGGGAAATCTTCTTTTAAGAACCTTAACCATGGTGGTAAAACCAGACCAATTCCTTGTTTCAAAACTTCAATGGGCACTGACGACGACAAAGTGGTCCATTCCTTTCCGTGGAAAGGGACGTGAATGGGCTGGACCACTGGGCAGTGAGCAGAAGCCTCCGGGGACCACTGAGAGGGGGGACCGGGCCTGGTTTCCCTTCTCTGCCACTAGGTGCCTCCCCTTTGAACAGTGACAAGCAGACGCTAGTAAACAAGACTTGAAGACACCTGCACCGGGCCACCGCCATCCGCCCTCCTTGTCCCCTTGCAGCAAGAAGGTGGAGCCGCGTTCCCTGTTTCTTAGTGAGATGCTGCCATCTCTGAAGGAAGAGGGTCTCTGAAAGGATTGAGTTGTCAGGCCCGGCACAGCTCAGGACACCCAGCAGGAAGTCTCTGACTTCATCCTACCCACTCCTGGCTCCTCCCCCCTCCCTCCCCCTCCCTCCCTCCCCCTCCCCCCAGGCTGCAGCTCCTCCTCCCTTGCTCTCCAGTCCTCCCGAGAGGTCACTCAGGAATCTTTTCCACATGTGTGCAGAGTGGAACCTCTGGCTCTTGGCTTCACATTTCCAAGGGAAAGGACATTAATCACTGTAACAACTCTCTTCACCTGGTCTCCTTGTAATAAGTGCCACTGGGTTTGGGAAAGGGAGGGTGGCAAATAGCTGTGTCCTAGCTCCACTCTGGCCTGGCTCCTTTGGTCTCTGCTCCTCCAAGCCTCTGGAAACCCAGGGATGGGCTTGGAGCTAGGACACTCATTCCTGCACACTCAAGCCACATTCTCTAGCATCTGCTCTCTCGGTCATAACAGCATAAACGTTTTATTTTCTTTTGCTGCTTTTTTTGTTTGCCATGTTACTTAATAACTACAGAAATCAGATGAACTTTGGACCCCTCGGTGATCCTTCGAATACCGTGACTCCATACACAGGACAAAAGGGGAGCAGGGAGGATGGATGGAGGAAGAGCTCGGATTTTCTCAGTCTGTGGCCTGAGTTTTCATCTACTGCACCTTAAAACCTTGTCCACCTCAACCAAATGAAAGGAGCAGGAGGTCGGAATTGCACAGACAGACAGAAGTGGGTTCTGCTCCCTCACAAAACTCAATAGTTCCTGGGTGACCTATTGAAGTCTGAGTATGTGAGGGTCCTTCAGAGGGAGGGGCCTTCGATTTGGGGAAGAAAAGGAAGCCGGGGAGAAAGAGGAGGGGAAAAGAGAGGGGCTTGCTAAGGACTCAGAGCTCAGATGTCATAATTAGTCCAAGAAAAATGAGGGAAGTGTTTTCTAATATCCTCTCTTTTACTCGGATGGTAATAATGTTATATTGGTACGTTACATTCTGCCTATAAGAAAACTAAACTAGTTTGTCCCCGGATCTCCGTCGGACTTTCTCATTTTGCGATTGACTTCGGGTTAAGAACAAAGGGACACATGGACACCCTCCCATAAATCATCAGCCGTCTTGCTGCTGAAGAACTAATTAGACTGACACCCCCATCTCTTAGAGCACATTTATTACCAGCGGTGGTGGAGGGGATGAGGGGGGACGAGAGGGAACATGGAGAGCCATTGTCGCAGGCCCACACGAGGCCATCAATCTTCCCAGGACAACGAAGCGGGAGATGTCATCCCTCCAGAAGGGACTGGATAAAAGATGTGCTGCTGAAACAACTGATTATTACACATTTGCATATGAGAACGGGCAATTTGTACCCTTCAGCTTGCTTCTCCTCGCTTGCGCTGGTTCTTTGCTTAAGTGGATATTCAGGGAGCTCACGCCAGGATGGAGCTTCTAAGTGCCTCAGCAGGCCGGATCCCAGGTTGTGGATGAGAGTTCAACTGGATCTTTTTCCTTTTCTTTTCTTTTGGATATTACTGAGATTTGAAATCAGGATTTCTTACTTGCGAGGCTGGCAGTTGAGCCACGCCTCCAGCTCTGTGTTTTTGCTTAGTACTTATTTTATTTCATTTTATTTTGCTACTGAAGTTTAACTCAGGGCCTCATCCTCACTGGTTTTCCTTGGCTGTCACTATACTAGTTTTAACAAGCCTCCAGTCCTACTTTGGGATGGTTATTTTGGAGATGGAGTCTTGAGAACGTCTCTGTCCTCGTTGTCTTTGAACTGTGATCCTTTAGATCTTACCTATCTGAGTAGCCAGGATTACAGACATGAGGCACCAACACTCAACTTCAGTGGTTACGTTTTAGGTAGTGTCTCTCTTCCTGTCTTATGTGGGCCTGAGATATACTCCATTGACTTCTAGGCTTGAATCCCAGGTGTATGCCCCTGAATCTAAATTTCCTCCCGGAGACAGTCTTGTAGACTTTTCTAAAACTGGGCTGGCTTGGAACAGTGATCCTCCCAATTTCAGCTTCTTATGTAACCTGGGATGACACCCCAGCTATGGGGTGAGAAGGAGTCTTGAGAACTTTTCTTCCTGGGTGGCCTCAACCGACCATCCTCTCCATTGTAGCCTCCCAAGTAGCTAGGATGACAGGTATGAACCAGGGGGGCCCAGCTCTCAACTAGATGTTTAAAGCATGAAGAGAATATACCTAGACTGCAAAAAAAAAAAAAATACCCAGACAGAAAGGCAGCGAGTGAAACTCCTTTTCTCCTGCGGCTGCATCTCCAGATGACAGAGAGGCCAAGTATATGGGGAGGGCTCCCGGGCTGGCCTCTGGCCGGCAGCACTGGGGGACATGTTACCAGGAACATTCAACCCAAGGACGTTGACAGGGCTGTGTGCCTCAGGGAGCCGCAGCAGGTGGGGACCCACGCCCAGAGCCTCTGCCTGGAGAGCTGGGAAGGCAGCTGCCGCGGCACCGTGAGTGGAGGTGGAGAGGAGAGCGGCGGTCAGCGGCTTCCTCCGCTGCGGCCTGGGGTGGCCAGAACGAGGGGCTGAGCATCTCCGGAGGGCCAGGGGCCGCGCGGAGGAAAGGCTGGCAAGGGGAGAGCCCTGGCCTCCCACCGGGAGCGCCATGACGATGCCCCGGCCGCGAGGGGCCGCTTCCACTCGGCGATCACACACAGCAGCTCCTGGGAAAGAAAGGAGGCCCACACCACGCCAGGCAGAGTGAAGCTTCCCTGAGACGCCACTAGAGTGTCACCACCTACCACAGCCTAGCACTGCCCATACCCCGGGGTTCATTGATGTGTGTGTGTGTGTGTGTGTGTGTGTGTGTGTGTGTGTGTGTGTGTGTGTGTGATCCTGGGGCTTGAATGCTGGGCCTAGACTTTCTGAGCGTTTGCACTCAAGGCTGGTGCTCTACCACTCGAGCCACAGCTCCATTTCTAGCTTTTGTGTGTATGGCAGGGAGACAGGGTTAGTTAGAGATGAGTCTCATAGACTTTCCTGCCCTGGCTGACCTCAAACTGCAATCTCCATTCTCAGCCTGCTGAGTAGCTAATATTACAGGCGTGAGCCGCTGGTACATTTACCTTTTTAGCTTAATCAGAGATGGTGGCCCTGAGAGATGGCAGGATACTCCAAAGGACCTCCAGCCTCAAACCTCATTTTTCTTGCCTTGCTGGATGTGGAAAGGTTCAACTTTACCCCTCAAGCTCCCCATGCTGGGGACTCCAGAATCAGGACAGCTGCGGTCCAGGCTGGAGGTCTTAGCAACTCCAGGGCAGGCCCGGGCCTGCGGAGGGGCTGAGGCTCCTGATAGCTGGCCCTGGCATCTGGTGGAAGTGAGTGGAAATGCCATTTTCACTACAGAATCCACCCCACAGGCGCCTTCACTTATCCATCATCAACAGATTCACTATGAACAACAGGCCAAGCACACCACCAGCACCAGCAGCAAGCATCCCACAAATGACATGGCCTGATTTCCTCTCCCAAGAGAGCAGACCCTGCAGGATCCAGTACGGAGGTGAAGTATAAAAGATGTCAAGAGCACCTTTACAAAAGAAGACAGTGTACTTACAAGGAATAACAGACCCTCCTGAACAAAGAACCAAGGAGAACCTGAGCCCAGAGTGCAATCATCAAAAGGCAAATTGGATCCAGCTACAAAAAGAAGATTGTGGAACTGAAATGTAGATTTCTAGCAATGTACCCTCATTGCATAATCCACCAAGAAAAACCCAAGAGAAGGAAAATAATAACAATATACTGGCAATGCAGTTGGGTGTTTTAACATAAATCCTCCTGAAATCCCAGAAGACAAAAGGAAGGCAATAATGAAGAGATATGATATTTTATGACTTAATGGCCAAGAACGTTTCAGAATGATAAAAGACATGGATCCACAGCTATAGGAAGCACTTGGTATCCTTAACAGAAAACATAAAATCACATCTACCTTTTTGGTACATTGTAACAAAATTACAGAACAAAAGAGAAGAGGGAGGCCTAGAAGGGACTTACGGAGACCAAGTGTCTGCAGAGAGGCCATAGTTTGTTTTGAGACCAGACATCAGAGGCCAAAGGGAATGCTAAAGAAAATGGAGTGGTGCCTTCCACCACCAGGGAGATGAGTGTGGGATGAGGACCCCGAGGGTCGCTGGATTATCTTTCAGAAACAAGGCTCTGTTGCTTTTGATAGAGATGGCCCTGGCATAGGACAGTCATCTTCTCCTCGTAGGAGTTTTCAAACAGTAGCTCCAGGCAGATTGTAGCAGGATTGAGACACGGTAGAAATGGCAGCCATGCTTTATTCCCCAGCATGCTGTCCACAGGTGTGGCAGCAGTACCCTGTCCTGCAATGGGGCATGCTGGTACTTCCACTAGGCTACAGTGGCCCCTGTCCAAGTCAGGTTCCACGAGGCAGCCTGCGTGTATGTGATCCAAAGGTTACATGCAGAGTGACTGAAGGTAGCGTGTGTCTGCATGTTCTCAAGGTTACGCAAATGCTGAGCCAGCTGCATCCTGTCCCTTGGGATGATGCTTTGGACTGTGTCCAAGCTTGTGGCAAATTTCTAGAGAAAGCTAGTAACGGAGTACAAATAGTGCTCAATTATAAGGCAGCAGGAAGAAAGAGAAAGAAGGCAAAACTGCCACCAATCTTAAGCTATATCACTCTGAGTGTGCTTGGTCTTGTCTGGCCTTAGGCAGGGTTGGGGTTGTCCTGTCACCCAATCATGTCACTCTGAGTGTGCTTGGTCTTGTCTGTCTTGGGCAGGGTTGGGTGGGGTAGTAGTTGGTGGGTTAGGTAAATCCCAGCCTAGGAGCCCTGCTGATGGACATGATCAGTGTGTGGACCACAAACTTAAGAATCACAGTGTCCTCTGGTGTGCATTAATGTCACCATCTTTACAGATCTGTGTACTGAGAGCTTGAGTAACTCACCCAAAGTCACACATCTAGAAAACATTCCATCCTCCAGCAAAAAATTAAAGCAAGAATGGAACGAATATGGTTAAAAACAAAAACCTCAGGGGTGATTGAAACAAATACAACGTCTCTGCAAGCACAATAAAAGTAAATGGACTAAACTTGCTAGTGTGAGACAAAGACTGTGAGATCTAGTTCAAGAAAAAGAAATTCAGTCTATGTTATAGATAAGAAACCCACCTATAAAAGAAAAAGATGTACAGTGTTTGGATCTAAAGAGGTGGAAAAAGTTAGGCTGTATACTTAAAACTGGTATGCAAGATAATTATGTTACAATCAGACCAAAAAAATAGCCTGTAATACAAAAACAAAGTCATTAACAGAAATAGAGTTATTGCATTATGATTTATCATTCAATTTCCCAGGAAGGCAAAACAATTCCAATTTGTATTCACCTGAAAGAATTGCCTCAAAATATGTAAGGCAATACCCGATAGAATTATAGGGAGAAATTGATGATAAAAAAAGCCACAATCCTATTGGAAGCTTCGTCTGTTCCTTTCTCAATTAGACGCACAGAAGCACAGTTTTTGAAAGCATAGAATTTAATAATCTCATTGACAAATGTGATAGGTTGAGTCTCTATTGAGGTCTACAACAGACAAGTTGACAGAACCACACTTACAGAGCTGGTCCAGGAGGAGAGGCACCCCAGGGAATTCGCTTCTGTCAGGGGTATGTGGGGTGACACTTGGGAGCATCTGCTGAGAAGAGGAGGCGCAGACTCTGCATGGCTGGTGTGATGCAGTCCACGTTATCATGGCCTGCTCTTAAAGCCCTAACCTTTATCTACCTTTTTCTGGCTTTTGCAAGAGGACAGGAGAGGCAGCTCCACGGTCCTGGGAGAACAGGGCATGGTGGAATGGGTAAAAACTTTCTGAAGCCAAGAGAGGATTCTGACATATTCTATTTTAGACAGGATGATTTCTTTATCAGTGAACATGGAGTCAGTTGCAAGGAGAGAGAGGGGGGTGAGGGAGAGAAGAGAAAGAGGGAGAGAGAAAAGGAGGGAGAGAGAGAGAGAAAGAAAAGAAAGAAAAGAGAATGGGGGGAGGGAATAGTTGCTCATTTTGGTGTGCTCGCCAAGCTTCTCTTGAAATTGGGAGTGAAGGA
Source organism: Dipodomys merriami (assembly GCF_024711535.1). Lineage (NCBI taxonomy): Eukaryota > Metazoa > Chordata > Mammalia > Rodentia > Heteromyidae > Dipodomys > Dipodomys merriami. The sequence goes on from NW_027204270.1 coordinate 2,757,644, forward strand.
ACCTGCCCCGTGCTGGCCTTTCTTGGAAAATATCACAAGAGGAGTGAGCACAGGAAGGGGGGCAAGAAAGTGCTATCATGACCACCAGCTGCTTCTGAGCTTAGCTGGACCACAAGAGCCTGTGTCTCCACATGGCAAAATGCTTTCATCTCCAGGGGTTGGGTTTCATATACCACCCAGGCCCAGGTAGAGCCAGAGATGCTACAGCACCATCCTCTCCCATAGGATACTCATTTCCCTCATCCCCAAGAAACAGGTGGAGCTGAGCTCCCAGAAAGAGGTTACTTGTGATGGTGGGTTCATTTGAGAAGGTTGAAGACAATAGCAATGGTGGTAACATTACCCATCATGACAACACAGAAGCTGACCGGCATTCATCAGTCATGCATACCTCGGGCCCTAGACTAAGGACATGATAGGTATCCTCTCACTTAAATCTCAACACAACTCTGTAAACCTGGTTCTAGTATTTTCAGAATGCAGGCTTAGAACTTTAGGCAAAATATAACCAATGCACTGCTTCTTGGGTCCCAGAAAGACAAGGAGTGTCTTCCATCAAAGGGATAGAGAAGGCCTGTGGAGGGACATGCGGGTTGGGTGGTACTGTCTGTGTGGTTCTGAGGACTTGTGGGCCAAGTGGAGTTCATGATGCTCCCCTGGCCTGATCTTTAAGGAGACACAGTGTGTAATGGCCACCTCCGTCTGCACCCCAGAGAAGGAAGATCATCACGCAAGTTGGGCAGGGCAGAAGTCAGTCCCTGTGTGATTTCCAAGATGGCGGGCAGCTTGGGTGAGAGGACATGGAGTAAGAAACGAGAGAATGTCAGCATAAGTCCTTTGCCAACAGGACAGGGAAAGCAAGGTGACCTGCCCCAAAGCCACCATGCCTGAGCCATCTGACAACCATTCACCACAGAACCTGGAAGTAAGAATCAGAGCTTCAGGACCCTCCTTCCATCCTGGGCTGGGAGTCAGCAGTACAGTTCTGTTTAATTGTGAAGTTGGGATTTGAACCCAGATTTGTAAGGCTATAAAGCCCACTTTATGGAGACATTTCAAAATTCCACATGTCTGGCCATCAACTCCCTTCTAGCTCTTCACTGAGGGGTACAAAATTATCCTTGACTGACCCATAGATCTCAGGAAAGCCCTCTCCACCCCTTTCTTTGGGGTTCGGGGCCCCCCTCTAGGCTCTTAAAGTTGTATACCCTAGCATGTCCTCTGCACACTGGGTTTCCCAGTCCCTCTAAGATGCACAGGCAAGACAGGATGGTTCACAAGCTCACCTCTGCTCCTGGCAGTTGCGGATCAATGAGCGAAAGCGACTTCCATTCTGAAGTGGGTTTTCAGGGGTGCCAACACATTTCAGATTACAGAATGTATGTCATAACATAAAATCGCTTATCACAACCATTTACTGTCTCTGGCCCAGACAGGATGACAGGAGGAGCTACGTGGAGGTCACAGAGGGTGCGTTCTACCATCAAAAGCCATATCGACTGAAGTCCATTATGACAACCTCAGAGTGAGAGAGTGGATGGGTTTCCATGCATTAGCGATTGTCCCAAATACAAGAAAATTGATCCGTGACAAATTAATCCTGGCAGCTTTCATTTTCGATTTCCTCTCTGAATTATACGGGACCATTAAAACGTACCCAAAGAGAAAAAGGATAAGACAGGACAAAGAGAGATACATGTGCCATTTATTGATTTCTTACAAAAATAGTTGAAGAGTGGATTTAATTTAACTAAATGGCCATAGTAATATTGACATAGTAATCACATGACAGCAGTGACACTACTACCCAGGGCTTGGTGACTGGCCCTGTCCAGAGAGTCAAACACCTAACAGAGGGAGGGACCCTTGGATGTCCCTGCTGCTTGGAGGACTCGTGGGTCAGTTTCCTTGCTCACTGAATTGACTGTGATGCACCCCTGTGTAGCCATCCATGGACATGCGTGGACATCTAATGACCACCCAGGCTGCATCCCACCCAGTGCCACCAGGCAGGAGTCAGCCCCTATGTGGGGGTTTTCAAAATGGCGGACGGCTTGGGTGAGGGAAGAGTGGGAAATGTGGGGATGCCGAGGCTATCCTTTGAAGGTCACCTTGTAGGTGTTCGTGTGTTGGAAATTGAATCCCCCATGCAGTGGTGTTGAGAGGTGGGATGGCTATGTGGTGATTGGATCATGGGAGCCTGTGCCCTGGAGGTTGGTTTAACGCCACGGTTGAAGAAACAACTTCCTAAGGAAGGATGAGCTTCGCCTCTTCCCCACACCCTGCAAAGGGACTCTCTTGCCCTTCTCTCTTTCCACAGGAGGGTGATAAAACATCTTTTCGGGTGCAGGAGAGCTCAGCTCTGGGTCCCACCTACAAACTTCTTGTCCATTGGGGGCTCAGGGCAGATTTGATTAGCTTTAGAAACAGCCATGAAATGGAGCATTTCCTCCGCCATACACAGAGGGAATGATGTATACCAGAAATAATCAAACCCACCTCCAATCAAGAGGGATCCTGGCCCTCTCATTTCCCAGAAGCCAGGCCTGGGAAGACAAGCGCAGAGCACCAGGCCTGGGCTCCAAGCGCCCAATCACTGCTGCCCAGGTCCTGCTGGCCCCTTTGTGGGGAAAATGGTTCTTTCAGACTCTAAACCCATGCCTTCCACAGCCTTGCCTTGCAGCTTCAACACATCCATCTTCTGCACGACCCCCTCCTGCCTGCTCCAGGGGCCTCAGGAGGCCCCAGTCACCTCCCAGCCACCTTGTGACCACCGTGCCCTGCCCAGCCACACAGGGCTCTAAGTGACCTCAGCCATGTTAAATCTGCAACACAGAGACAACTATCTGGAACTCTCTTGCGAAGATGCCTTTCTTCAAGAAAAACATAGCTTAAGCTCAACCCATGGAAACAGTCATCCAACTAATCAGGTGCAGAGGCTTATACCTGGAATCCCAGCTACCAGGGAGATGGAGATCTGAAGGATCACAGTTCAAGGAGAAGAGGAGGAAGAAGAGATGCCAAGGACTGTGCTGGAACCCCACTGCAGGGAAGACACCAGGGATGTCATGTCCACCCATCTCTGGCCAGGCCTTCCAGCAGACTCCTCAGACCTGGCTTCCATGGGCAGCTGCATGCTTTTTCTGGGCAGGCCTGGGCCGAGGGGCACTGTGGAGATAATTAGTTGCTGCCTGACTAGAAAAAGCCAGGGAGAGCGCGAGCCGTGGCACCAAGTCTTCTTGGAAACGAAGAGCTCCTCAGGTACTAAGATGACATGGCCTCCAGTCCTGATGACCACTGAGGACAGCTAATTAAAGCAAAGCTGCTCTCTAAAATGGTTAGAAAGGGGGCAGCTTGGGCAGTCCACAGCCTGGCCCCTGGGGACGGCCTGTCACAGAGACCAAAGGATGTGGACGTCCTAAACCCAGGGTAAAAATGAGCTTCCTTCGCCGAAGCCCTTCACATTAATCACGGCATCAGCAAGATGGGCCCTGCCAAAGAGTGTTAATTCTCAATCATGCAGGCTAAATAAATGAATAATTACAGGCATAAACACGGCTCTTAATGACAGTCCATTACACGTGCAAATGGCTAGCGCCGCCAGCTCCTCAGTCTGGCTTCCGAGTCCCGTGACTGCCGAATTCAGGCTGTGGGAGGCCCTCAGGAGAGGACCGGGTCACATGTCACCTGTACCCCAGGGGGTCTCAGGGCTGGGAGAGGCTGGGGGATGGGTGGTCTTATAGTGATGGGAGCACACAGAAGGTGGAATGCCCCAGCCTTACTTCCTCAGTGCCCCACCCAGAGAGCTCACAGCCCCTGGTGGAAGCTTCCGGTCCCATGATGGACTTCGGCCTCTCCGAGGTGGCTCCCTTCACCTTTGCACAACTGAGGCTCAAAGATTCATGAAGCCATTGCAGGGAACCGGTGCCAGAGGGGCTCATATATATGCTTTTAGGAAAGCCCCAAACACCTGTGCCCAGCACTGACCCTGCCCAGTTCCCTGGGGCCCTTCACAAGCACCACAGATAGACGGACAGACAGACAGACAGACAGAATGGGTGATTTTCTTCCCTGTGGATTTCCATATTCACGTAATCAAGCAATGTAGTGTCTAAGCAGTGGTCTGGTTCTATAGATCCATATTGATGCAGGACTCCTGTGCACTGATCTCCTGCCAGTGTCCCATCAAACTGAGGGGTGCTGGAAAGTTTAGACATATCACCCCTCTTCCTCTCCAACACGAGGCTAGATCCTTATTAACTGACTGCAAGCTCAGATCCAAGCAGAGGCTGCTGAAGACACGGCCTGTCCTCTCTGGGAGCTCTGCTCACACCTATGGTTGCAGGTCACTGTCACTAGGTTCATTGATAAAGGTCACTCTGGCATTATGCCACAAGGATCACTTGGGTCCCGTCGTTCCCAGAGCCAAGGCCTCTTTGAGGCTAGTGTCTAGTATGAATGGCCTTCCCTCTTTGAAGCCCTGCACCACAGCGCAGGAGGATGCTGGTCTCTTCTGCTTCGGCCTCATTCCAGATTCTGGTCTTCGAGGCATAGACAGACACATCTGCCCTTGCGCCTTGCCAGGACTTTACTGGTGATTCAGGCTGGTGACTCCTCTCCTCACCATGGGGACTGGCCTGTGATCACTGCCCAACGCAGCCACATGGGATGCTACATGCTGTAGCTCTGGAGCTGAGGATGGAGAGACCGGTAAGCCCGGAAGGGAAGTGCTCTGGAAACCTGTTGTAACCAACAACAGAAGTAGTCATTACACCAGTTATTGTAACTGATCCTCTTCGTCTCACCACACATCTCGGCCGCCCACTTTGAGGAGTCAGCACAATGGGTCCTGACTGTGCCTTTTGTCATCTGGTCCTTTGCTCCCTTGAGTACCCAAGGGGTCAGGGCCCTCCATGGGTGGCAAGGGGGTACCTGCATGATCTCTGGTGGGGGGCAGCCTCTCTGGTCCTTGGCTTTTAATCTGCAAGGATGAGTGGACCCTTTGCCCATGCACTCAGTTTCTATGATACTAGACCAGCTCTCCTGGCACACACAGTGTGGGATAGCTCAGGGTAATCACTCTGGCAGCCAGGAAAATGATTAATAGTGGCTTTAGCTACCGGAGATAGCTTTCTCCTTTCCATCCCGGTCCAGTCAGCTATGTGACCATGGCCACTGCATCTACAGATCCAACCCACCAGAGTTCAAAACCACTCTCCCAACATTTAACTAACCAGAGTTCAAAAATACTCCCCTAAACATCTAACCAAGCAGGGATTAAAAAATACTCCCCCAAATGTCTAACCAGTCAGGGATAAAATATACTCCCCCAAATGTTTAATCAACCAGAGATAAAAATATACTCTCTCAAATGTCTGTTCTGAGCATGCACGGACCTCTTCTGAAAATGCATACACCAATAGTTTGCAGTGCATTGAATTGATCAGATATGGTAAGTGTTCTAGAGAGGACAGCACACAGGACAAACACAGGGCAGGTTGTTTGCAAATACCACCTGGTTGTGGGAAAAGGACACGAGGATCGATAGGGGCATCCTGAAACCAAGTCCCTGCAGGTACTAATGCACAGCTGTACGGTGCAGGAATTCCACTTGCTCCAAGCTGTGGAAACCAAATGAAAAACACACCACTTTAAGAAAATGAGAGGTCTAAATCGAAGGAACCCAATTGCTTCCTGGCAAAGAGCGACCCTTGGGATGTGTGTAGGAAGGGTAAAAGAACATCCCTCACCTGAATCTCATGTAGAGATGAGAGCTCTGCGGTGCACCTGGCTTCTCTAATACTTTGCCACCTGGACCTTACAGCCAAGAACCAGCGGGAATCGGGCTCCGATGGGGTCACGGCGGGCCCAGTGCTATTTGGTCTGCCTCTGGATGAGGCTGACAACCACGAAGAATGAAGACACTCCATCCTTGTCTGTGTGGCTGCTTCTACTGGGTGCGTTGCCTTTAAGCCGTTTGTGCTTCCTGTTTGGGCTCTGAGTGTTTACACTCCGAAACGCAGGCTAACGACTCCAATTTCACCTCCCTCTCTCCCTTCAGAAAAATGAAGGCCATAAAAATCACGACACTGGTGACTGAGCAAATGCTTTGGCATCATAAAATTTTGATTTAGAGGTTGAGCAAATGTGATGGAACATGGTGGTGTGTTCTCTCCCCCCACCCCCGTCAAATTGTGTCAACTATTTTGGGCACACTGGGGGGGGCATTTGCATAATATTGTCAGAAATGAGCTCTCCTCTCCCACCCCCCACCACTCTTCTGCAAGGAGAAGGAAGGATGAGTCAGGAAGCCAGGGTGGAGCAGGGGTGCTGCAGAAGAGACAGGCCGCATGGATCAGGGTGAGGGTCAGACTCGCGGCATTGGATGTGGACACCGGGATGGCCCTGGAAGGGTAGGACGTGTAGCACTGTGGAGCGGCTGATCCAAGGCAGCTCCACCTCTGCTCGTCCCATTCCATCATTTAAGGCCTCTGGGAGCAAAGTAGCCCACGCCCCATGGGTCAGGTCCTGTGCCCTCCGTGGCCCCTGTGGTCCTGTGGGCGAGGTCATTTTTCTTCCTTGCATGCCATGCAGGGAAACTTGGTCCCAGGGGATGTGTGGTGGGAGAGCGCTACTGAAAACCTGCCGCTCACACGGTGGGGTGCGGGAATAGAGAGGGAGATACACGCAGTTCCTTCTCAAATGTTCCCAGAATAGCAAAAATGGAGGAATGACAGCTGTGTCAAGAAGGGCAAAATCCAGGAGGGAGGCGCGGGGTTTGTGGGGAAGAAGACAGGACACCGGCAGTGGGCCTAGCCGAGCGCCTGGGGTCTGGCGCTCAGTGGCTTAGGGTGAGTCCACGGGCTGACAGGGACACAGCTGTGGGCTTGAGGCCAGGCCAGCCCTTCCCGTGGATTCTTGAATCCTTGCATGAGCCCATTGCACAGGTGGGCACAAAGGGAAGAGGACTTTGCTGCTTTCTGGAGGCCATTTAGGGAGGAGGGGCCATCTAGGGGGAGGGGCCTTCTAGGGGGAGGGCCTATCCAGGGGGAGGGGCCATTCAGGGGGGAGGGGCAATGGGGAGGAGGAACATGGGACTCTAAGACTGCTCCTAGATCTCCCTCAACTCACAAGTAGCCACTTAGTTTGGAAGGTGCTGCACCCCCCCACCCAGAGGACCTGTTGCCTGTCCCGGGCCCCACAGTCAGGGAGGAGGCTGCATCCTCACTTTCAAATGGCTGACCCCAGTTCAAGCTTGTCCTGGGATCCCCTTTCCCCAGCCCCTCCCTGCCACGAAACACTCCCCTGATCAGTCCCCTTGGGTCTGGGCTTCTGAAGGTGCCTGGCTGGTGTGGAGGCCACTCCATGCAGCCCCTCCTCCCATGCAGGCCCTCCTCCCATGCAGTCCCTCCTCCCATGCAGTCCCTCCTCCCATGCAGGCCCTCCTCCCATGCAGGCCCTCCTCCCATGCAGTCCCTCCTCCCATGCAGGTTCTCCTTCCATGCAGCCTCTCCTCCCATGCAGGCCCTCCTCCCATGCAGGCCCTCCTCCCATGCAGGCCCTCCTCCCATGCAGGCCCTCCTCCCATGCAGGCCCTCCTCCCATGCAGGCCCTCCTCCCATGCAGCCCCTCCTCCCATGCAGGCCCTCCTCCCATGCAGGCCCTCCTCCCATGCAGGCCCTCCTCCCATGCAGGCCCTCCTCCCATGCAGGCCCTCCTTCCATGCAGCCTCTCCTTCCATGCAGCCTCTCCTCCCATGCAGTCCCTCCCCCTTCCAGCCCCTCCTCCCCCTGCAGGCCCTCCTCCCATGCAGGCCCTCCTCCCCTGCAGGCCCTCCTCCCATGCAGCCCCTCCTCCCATGCAGGCCCTCCTCCCATGCAGATCCTCCCCCCATGCAGGCCCTCCTCCCATGCAGCCCCTCCTCCCATGCAGGCCCTCCTCCCATGCAGGCCCTCCTCCCATGCAGGTCCTCCTCCCATGCAGGTTCTCCTCCCATGCAGGCCCTCCTCCCATGCAGGCCCTCCTCCCATGCAGTCCCTCCTCCCATGCAGGTTCTCCTCCCATGCAGCCTCTCCTCCCATGCAGCCTCTCCTCCCATGCAGTCCCTCCTCCCATGCAGGCCCTCCTCCCATGCAGCCTCTCCTCCCATGCAGTCCCTCCTCCCATGCAGCCTCTCCTCCCATGCAGGCCCTCCTCCCATGCAGGCCCTCCTCCCATGCAGCCCCTCCTCCTATGCAGCCCCTCCTCCCATGCAGCCCCTCCTCCCATGTAGCCCCTCCTCCCATGCAGCCTCTCCTCCCATGCAGGCCCTCCTTCCATGCAGTCCCTCCTCCCATGCAGCCCCTCCTTCCATGCAGTCCCTCCTCCCATGCAGGCCCTCCTCCCATGCAGTCCCTCCTCCCATGCAGGTTCTCCTCCCATGCAGGTTCTCCTCCCATGCAGGTTCTCCTCCCATGCAGTCCCTCCTCCCATGCAGGTTCTCCTCCCATGCAGTCCCTCCTCCCATGCAGGTTCTCCTCCCAATGCAGCCCCTCCTCCCATGCAGTCCCTCCTCCCATGCAGGTTCTCCTCCCAATGCAGCCCCTCCTCCCATGCAGTCCCTCCTCCCATGCAGTCCCTCCTCCCATGCAGGCCCTCCTTCCCATGCAGTCCCTCCTCCCATGCAGTCCCTCCTCCCATGCAGGTTCTCCTTCCATGCAGTCCCTCCTCCCATGCAGGCCCTCCTCCCATGCAGTCCCTCCTCCCATGCAGCCCCTCCTCCCATGCAGGCCCTCCTTCCCATGCAGGCCCTCCTCCCATGCAGGTTCTCCTCCCATGCAGGTTCTCCTTCCATGCAGCCCCTCCTCCCATGCAGGCCCTCCTTCCATGCAGGCCCTCCTCCCATGCAGGCCCTCCTCCCATGCAGTCCCTCCTCCCATGCAGTCCCTCCTCCCATGCAGGCCCTCCTCCCATGCAGGTTCTCCTCCCATGCAGTCCCTCCTCCCATGCAGTCCCTCCTCCCATGCAGGCCCTCCTTTCATGCAGGTTCTCCTCCCCGTGCAGGCCCTCCACCCTGGGCTGTGCTCAGCTTGCCACGATTTACGCTTTTTGTTATGACTTTCATTTTCTCCATGGTGCTTCCGGTCTCATGATCCATATGGTGCTGTCTCCACATTGATTCACGGGTTAAATTAGCTGCTATTTCTTTTCCCGGCATCCTGGGCTCAGAGTAATTTGTTTATGAATCAAATGTTCTTGTAGGCTCTAAAGGGAAGGTTTAATACGTATTCATTACAGCAGCGCCCTAATCATCCTAAATCACCGTGGACGGCCGGCCTGGGCAGACCATTGGTTTCCTCCTACGGCCTCCACACCACCTGAGCGAGTGGCAAAGCCAAGGCACAAATATTAACCACACTTGATGGAGCAGCGGCCCAGGCAAAGTAGGATCTATCTTTATTTAAACCTCTGTGGGAGCCGTCTTGCCCTCTATGAACCCTTCAGAGAACACCGGTCCCAGGCCCCCCTACCCCTTTCCCCTGCCCCAAGCCCCAGTGGTGCTGGCAGCTCAGCCTCCACTCCCTGGTCTGGAGCCTCCCCAAGCCCAACCTCCTTGCCTCCACCACTACCTTATCTAAGCGCATCTCCAGAGCAGGCTCCTGCTCACTACCGACTTCATGCCCCACAGCGGGCCCTGGCATGCCCCTCCCACACCCAGTGTCCACTGCCCCTTCTTGAGGATGGCAAGAAATAGGCCCTCAAGGTCCCTCACCCAGCACCTCTCAGGTCAAGTCTGTGGTTAAAATGAAATAAGACAGAGATGCCAGGCACTGTGGCTCACGCCTGCTACCCCAGGTCTTCAGGTGCCAAAGTCTGAGGATCGAGGTTCAAATCTAGGCAGACAAACTATCACCAAGTAACCACCAAAAAGCTGAAAATGGAGCAGTGGCTCAAGTGGCAGAGCACCAGCCTTGAGTGATAAAGCTAAGGGAGAGTGCTTTAACTCTGAGTTCAAACCCCAGTAATGGCACCAAAGCTAGGACAAGGAACAGTGGTGGCAGTGGTCCTTTTTTTTTGGCAGTCATGGGGCTTGAACTCTGGGCCTGGGCGCTGTCCCTCAGCTCTTCAGCTCAAGGCGAGCGCTCTACCATTTGAGCTACAGTGCCACTTCTTCCGCTCTGATTTCATAGGACAGTTCTAGGCCTCGGTCAATCTCACTTGGGCAAGGATGGCCTCACTGGTGGTCAGCGCCCTGGACACACAGAAAGGGCCTCAGATGCCAGGCGATATGGCCGAGAGGGTTCTCCTGTGACAAGGACAGCGCCCTGGTGCAGCCTGATTTTGCCCTAAAGGCCATCAGCCTCTGAAGCAGACAGGGTATCTTCACCGCCAGGAGAGAGACAGATGTGATAGGCAGGTATCAGGACCTATCAGGGTCTAGAGGCCCTGGCTGTGTGTAAGACCCAGAGCTGAGGCTGAGATCTTGTGGCCTTGGGCTCACATAGGAGCACTGCAGGGTACCTGGCTGCTCCCGCAGGTTTCTTTGGAGCCTGCTCCTTCTCCACTCAGAAAGGAGGCCAGTGCAGCTGGGGTCCGAGCTGGGAAAGCCCAAAGCCACATCCCCGATGCAAGAAACTGGACCAATTTCCTCTCAGCACAGCAGGCACTCCTGTTTGAAATTTTATTTGCAGATTTCATTAGAATCTAGTTTACGACACGCATTATGCCACGCCGAGGACGTCAGAGCGAATAAGGATCTATCTGCCTCTGCAGCGGGATTCATGACATGTAGGTTTTTATTGCAGAACATTTAAAGTCGAACCTCACCCATTACGTTACCAAAAAAACCAACAACAACAGGCTTTCCCCCTGAATCCCGTTGACAATGTTCTATTTAATGAAATGTCTAAACTAACTGCATTATAATATTACGAGCTGTGTCTTCCTATGGGTAAGCCAAATACAGAGCAATGGTCCAATGCCTTCGTCCATGGTTGGAAGCCCTCCTAGAGGTGTTTAAGTCAGGCCAGGAGGCAGCTCTAGGTGAAGGTATTGGGGGGTGGGGAGGAAGGGGAGGGCAGTGAAGGAAGAGAATCTTGATGGCAGACTCGGTACCAGTAGACCTTCCTGTCTTCCTTCCTCCCAGGCCTCCCTGGCTGTGACTGACAGCTTCGGCCGCAGCTGGGTTCGTGGCTGAGTTCCTGCCAGGTTCCAGGGCAGCAGTGTGACAGGGTGACGTATTTGTGTACAAAGGAAAGGTGCCCGGGGCCGAAGCTCATTTTCCTAATGACTACCCTCCCTAACTCCATTTTAAAATGTAATGAAGGAGATTACAGGCAAGTCTTTTAGGTAGTGCCTGAATGAATGGATTTATTTCAACTCTTAATGAACTTTAAGCCCTCCCAACTGGGAAGCCCTGAGGTTTGGAACCACTAATTGCAGTGGTGGTGGGAGCTGGGCAGGGCACTGGCCTCTCACTTCAGTGGTGAGTAAGGGGATAGTGCATCCATTCTCTGAGTCTCAGGGGACAGCAGCAACCACTGAGTCCATCTGCTCCACACTGCTCTTCCAAAACAGGCAAGAAAGTCAGGCCCCAGGCCCAAACACCAGCCCCAGCAGTGGGCACAGCAGGGCCGCTCCGCCAGCACCCTGCGCATGCTGAAGGAATTCGGAAGGGACCACCTTCGGGGCAAGCCAGGCCTGGCGGGATGGCCTGGTCACGTAGTCAGGAGGATGGGCACTGGGCCTTCCCTGCCGCAGAGGTGTTCCTGCATACTTCCAGCTTCCTTCTTCAGAGCTGTGGTTTCCCTCCTCTTCCAGGTTTGTCTTCTGCCCAGCTCGCCTCACGTTATGGTCATGGCTGATTTCAGGATGCACATCCAGCTTTATGGAGGGCGGTTCTAGTCCATGCCCATCCATCTGTCTGTCATCTGTCCATTGGTCTGTCTGCAGAGGTGGAAAGGTAATGGGTTTCGTTAATAACTCACAGATACTGGGTGCCGGTGGCTCACACCTGTCATCCTAGCTACCAGGAGGCTGAGACCGGAGGATCATAGTTTGAAATCAACCCAGGCAGGAGAGTCTGTGAGGCTCTTATCTATGTGAACATGTCTTCAGGTATTGGGGTGTCAATAAGAATAAGAGCACCAACTTGAAAGGAGCTGGGCAGGCATGATTTTACTTCTGCAGAAAGGTGTGTTACTGACAGGAAGCCAAGCAAACAAGGGTGCTGGGTGGGCAGCCCACCATGGTTTCAGTCCTCAACACATTACTGCCTGTTGTTCTGGTTGGTCATAACCTAGGTTCACCATCTTGTGAGGCTGGCTGGTTTGAAAGGAGTTCAATGTTTAAGCAATCAACTCAAACAGGACACTTGGCTAAGACTCATCAGAAACCTAATTCCTACTCAGCTGGAGTTCTACTACTTATGGCATGCCTGCAAGCCCCTAAAAATAGTTCTTATAACAGGATGCGGCTTCCCTAAAATAACTTCCTGTAAAATGGCGACTAGCCTTAAAATGGCGGTGTATTATGCCAATGCCAAGCAACCACAACGACAGAAAAGATTTAAACTCCCACAAGAGATAGAGTGCCAGTTTTGCATGAAAAAGCCAAGCAAGAACATGAGTCCCTGAGTTCAAGCCCCAGTAACACACACACACACACACACACACACACACACACACTGGTGTGTGTTATTCCCAGCAAGCCTGGGAATAACTAGATGTTTCTTCTGGACTCTGAGCAATTTCTGAAGTTTAGTGTATCAGGAGTAAAGACAGAGCTGGGAATACTTTAATCAGCTGTCCACAGGATTCACAACTGGACCCAGGTTCGGGTCCCCTGGCTGGCCAGGTGAGGGTCCTCTCTCATTCTGGGCAAGCCTCCTGGGCTGATGGTTGGGTCATTAACATTAATAAGTACAGAGCTGTGGCTGATGCTCAGCTATTCGAACACACCTGGAGCCTCTGGGTCGTGACTGATTAATTAGGGGGAAAAACTCCATGGTTTTAATTGGCAGCTGAGTTTTAACATTTATGGTATGCAAATCTGTCCGTTCCCAACAATATCTAATAAGTTCATTTGAAAGCAAGCGTCTCCTGAGAAATGCAATCATGGTTTGGGGGAAGGATGCGGTGGGGGGGGGGCGCTTTGGTTTCACTACACACTTATAAATCCACAGAAAGTTTGTGATCAATTGTTTTAATGTTCTTCTGCAAACGTCGAGACGAGCCAATAAATATGCATTAAGTCTAATTCTCTCTACCTGTTGCATTCAATCCCAGCAGTGAGGACCCATTCCACTGCGCAAGTTTGATGAATGTTTTCTCGCTCATATGACTTGGAAATGAGTGTGTCTGCCCAGCGCGGGGGAGAGCGCACCTGCGAGGCTGCGTTCACAGCGTTTCCACGTGGAAAGCTGGAAATTGAAATCTCTACCTCAAGGGACTCAGAGACCAAAGAGAAAAACGCTCAGGCCCCCGGGGGACCATTGCCTACCATAATGAGAATTTTAAATGGCGGGTTTAAATTCTTTGAAAAGCCTTTCAGAAATGTGTGTGCAAATGATAGTTTCTGAATTACTCGCAGAGATGCAATTAAATTAGAAAAAGAGAACATCTCTTTATTTAAATTCCTCAGCCTGAAGACCCTACTCCTGATCCCAGAGAAAGCCCAGCGCCCAAGTGAAGGATTCTTCACATCCCCGCCCCTGCCCCACAGTGCCTCATTTGAATCAGGGGAGACCCGAGACCCAGGCCCTGGTGGAGGTGTGACCTGCCATGACCTTTCCTTCCAGCTTCGCCTGAACTCAGTCACCCATGCCAGCTAAGCTGAGGAGAGAGCCTCCCGCTGCACCCTTGTGAATTCAAAGGGACAGAATTCGGAGAGCGCAACTTTGTGGATGAACCGTCTAACTTTGTACGAGTTAAGGATCTAGAATCGGGGTGCTTCTCCTGGATCATCTGTGCAGACACAAATGTCTTCAGACATGTCCTCTGAAGCAGTGAGGGAAGAGGTGTGTGTGTATGTGCACGCGTGTGTATGTGTGTGTATGTGTGCACGTGCCAGTCCTGGGGCTTGAACTCAAGGCCTGGAGCTCCATCTCTGAGCTTTTGAACTAAGGATAGCTCTCTACCACTTGAGCCACAGCTCCACTTATGGCCTTTATGGGTTTGTTTTTTTTTTTTTTGGGTCTGGTGCTGAACTGTGATCCTCAGATCTGTCTCCTGAGTAGCTTGCTGGGATTATAGGTGTGAGCCACTCATGCCTGGATAGAGGGTGGAGATTAGAAGCTGACAGAAAGGAGGAGGCAGAGTGTATATTCAAGAGAGATGTAGCCTGGAGACCCCGAGAACCCTAGGAGACCCCAGACACTGCAGGGGTGAGGAACGGACCCTCCCCCTTTCTGGTGCCCGGGCTGGGCACCTGCAGACTTGGCAAGAGGCCACGTTTGCCTTCTGATTTCCAGAACAGTAAGCAAATGGCCCTGGCCTGGCCTGAGCCACTCAGCAGCCACAGGGAGCTCATAATCCCGTGTCTTCCCAGCCCCTGGCCTTGTTGTTGTTAGGTCTAGAGCTCTTGTTCTCTTCCTGGGTCTGGACATCTCCTCCAACTGCTCACAGCTTGCTCCCGATGCTGGGAAGCCCCCTGGACTAAATACACCCTCTGTACCACTCTCTTCTGAACGTCCCAGCCCCTTGGGGTCCCCACCCAGTGTGGGGTCCCCGTCAGCATGCCAGACCTAGGGGTTCTGGAAGCCAGGTTTGCCCATTCCCGAGCCCACCAATGTGTGGCACAGCTCTACCCTGGCGTTGATGGGTAGATCCTCTCTTGCCCCCTGCACCTTGGCTGTGACTCTGAGCTCCCCACCCTCCTAGAGTCAGACATGGGGGTGTACAGGCTTCTCCTGGGCCGGCCTTTCTTCTGCCAAGAGCCCCTAAACAGAGACCGTCTCCAAGCCACAGCTGCTTCCTCCCTCCCAGGCTCCCCTGGGATCCATCTCCAGGCCAGGAGAGGGGTGAGCAGCTCCCCCCTCCGCCCCCATGTGCAGGGCGCCGGGAGGGCAGGACATGGCCAGCACCGCCGAGGTCACGCCCCAGACGCCAAGCTGCCAGCAGAATGAGTCACTCTGTGCTCCGGGCTGGTCTCCCGGGCACCCGGCCTTCAATGTCCTGCTTCTAAATGAAGGCCTTGAACTCGGTGGTGTCGACATTCTTTTCAGTTCTAAAATAAGTTGACCTTTATCCATCATGGGGCCTCCGTGCACACGGGGAGCAGAAGGACCCTGTGTGCCGCAGGCCCATGGCGTGGGTGCGTCCCACACCGGATGCCAGCAGCTGGGAGCCGCACCCGAGGTTCTCGGCAGCGCCCCACAACAATGCTCTGTGTGTCCGGCGCCCTGGGGGGGGTTCCTCCAGCCACAGAGGGAGTCTCCTTCTCCTCATCCACCCCTGTTCTCAGGGTGTGTGTGGGCCTCTGGCCAGCACAGAATCAGCTCCTTCTGTGAGAGAAGGACAGACGGACAGCATTGGGCCAGGGCCCTCAGGACGCCTCCACAGGGAACCCGATCATCAGCATGCCCAGCTTGCATCCTCCCCTCGTTGGTGGTCCCTGGGGGCCCTCGGGGGTCATCCCAATGTCAGGGAGGGCAGGCGAGGCTCAGCTGCAGGAGCGAGAGTGGGGCTCCCCGCAGGCCCGGGCCTGCTGACATCCGTGGAAGGGGCGTGTGAGTGGGTCTCTGGTTCTGTCACTGGCTGCCGGGGCGGTGGAGGGCAGGACTGCTCACCTTCTCCGAGACTCAGTTCACCAGCTTGCTGGGGGCCGGAGGGGAAAATGCCCCCAGCCAAAGGCATGGATCTCAAAACCCTGAAGGTGACTGCTTGACGGGGGGTGGGGGAGGGAAAGACCTCTGCAAGGATCTCCAGAGGAAGTCGCCGTGGAGTGTCACCGTGGGTCGCGCATCCAATGGCTCTGTCCTTGTGGGAGACATGGGGAGGCGGACAGGCAGCACACAGCTGGGAGGCAGCTATGTGGCGTGACTGAAGTGCTGTGGCCACAAGCCAAGGGATGCTGGAGCCACCAGATGCTTCGGAGGGAAGGAAGTGTCCACCCTGGGAACTCTAGCCGGGCAGCACTGTGGTTTGGGGCTCTGGGCCTGCACACTAGAGGGGAAAAAATTACATTTTTAAGCCACTAGTTTTGTAGTCAGTTACAGTAGCTGCATACAGGGTAAAGGACTTAAGCAACTTAGTGTATGTTAGTCGCTCAGCACTCAGAACGGTGACCAGGCCTAATGAATAATAAACCTGGAGAACGTGGGTGAGGGAGATGGGTGCTGCCGAGTCAAAGGTTTTCATTTTTCAACTGTCCGTGGCCACCTGGCAGAAAGGTTGACCCCACATAGTAGGGAGATTTTCTCACTGTGGGGAGATTTTCACACTAGATAACAGTTCCTTTCTGAATGTATTCCCATGTGTAAGAAGTGGAGAGGAGCCATGCATCACCTTCATTTTTTAAAAACATTTACAAAATGAATGCAATAACAAAGAAACCAGGGTATATGAGACGCTCCTTGCAGGCCTGAGATGGTGCTAATTTAATCGACGCTATAACCTGAATTCTCTCCACCACCATTGTTTGGCATTGACCATGCCATGGTAACTATTCAAGGTTTGCAGATGGAATTACAAAAACCCTGATTGCCTGCAGAGCCCCTCCCTGGTGGAGGTGATGACCTGGAGGCAAGGTGGGGGGGGGGAGATGAATGGCTGCAATGGTGGAAGTGAAGAATGGATCAACGGGTGAGGAACTGACCTGCATCCCGGGGAAGGGGCGCAGGTGCAGATGAAGCCAAGAGGGGCCTGAGCAGAGGGACAGCGGGGTGGAAACTTCCAGACTAAGCACAGGCACTGGGGGGGGCTCCCGAGGGGGACTCAGGAGTGGGGGGCGCGTGGCAGAGTCGGTCTGAGGGCTGGTGGGGGAAGGCCCATGTGCCTTGGGTTCTGTCCCAAGCATACTGGAGCCGACTGTGGGGTATGGCGTCAAGTCAGAACCGGGCTGACTCATTGTGTCCGAAGACACTAGAGGGGGCCAAGGCCTAGCCAGGAAGTGGGGCAGTCTGGGGAGGGGGGGTGGCGGGTCGCGTCCCAGGAACGGCAGCAGAGGAGGCCGTGGGTGCACACATGGCCCCCTGACCCTGGATTGATTGGAAAGGAGAGCCAGGATCGGGAGGAGACTGAGGCTGGCATGCAGTGGCCAGCTAGAGGGTGTCCATGCGGGGTGGACGCTCACCGGTGGCGTGATGCTGGGGGTCTGGGAAGGTCAGGCCTGGCCCGGACCCCTGACCCGGTCGCTCTGTACAGCGGTGACAGCGAAGGTCCTGGAAGGGGCCCCCGGGCTGAGGGAGCAAATGCCGGCGCCCTTTGGAGTGACAGCATCTGGGCTTCCTGAGGAGGAAGGGTGTTCTTCTCATCTACACAGGAGCCTCGGCTTCCCCTACCTAAGGTAAGGGACAGGAAAACTTAGACCAGCACTCACTGTGTCCTAGAACTCTCATCTGTGGCTGCCATAAGGCAAAACAAAACACAACAAAGAAGACCCTCTCGGCCCATTGAAGAGGCACCATTCGATTGCTGTCCACCGGTCCTTCCCAATTCCATCACTGCCCCCTTGCTGCTCATTCTGAGGTATCTGCTGGGTTCCCCCATCCCTGCCATGCAGGGAAGAGCCTGGCCGGCATCCCCACAAGCCAAGATCATGTGTAACAGCAGAATCGAGGCCTGCTCAAGGTGACCCCAGAAAACAGCTCTGCTCTGATTTCATCTCTCTGTGCCCAGCTGTTTGCCTATAGAAGCATTCTGTCACAGTAAAAGATCTTTGTAAGATCTGTGCTGCCTGAAGCAGACAGCATGGCATGAACGAGCCGTGTGGAGAGTTTCCAATAAGAAGCAGAGACTCCACAGTCATGAGCTGCTGAGGGGCCAAGAAGGTCAGCCCTGGGCCAGAGGGGACCCAAGACCACACAGCCCTTGGCTTAGGCTTGGGAAAGACAAGAGGCCTCTCCTCCCAGGCTTGTACCTGCTGATTGCTCTAGAAAATGCAGATGTGGCTGAGCGTGAGAACCTGAGACCAGGAATTGCACAGATGGCTCAGCAATGGAAATGATTCCCTGGGCATTTCCTTCTAAACCAACCTGAGAAACCATTGTCTTAGTGGTCAAGAAAGCTTGCTACAAAACTGTGCACATAGGTGTGTGTGTTCATGAACCTGGGTGTGTATTCATATGCATCTACATGCACGCACATGAACATGTGTGCATGGGCATGTGTTCATGTGCATGAGCATATCTGCATGTGAATGTGCATGCATTGGCATGTATTCATGTGCATCCACATGTGTGCGCATGAATGTGTGTGCATGGGTGTGTATAGTCATGTGCATGAGCATGCATGCACATGAACATGTCTGCATGGGTGTGTGTTTACATGCATACATGTGGATGTGTGCTCACATGTATGAGTGTGCATGCCTTTGAACATGTGTGTGAGTGTGTTCACATGCATGAGCATGCATATACAGAGATATGTGTGCCTGGGTGCCCATTTATTTGTGACTGTATTCATGTAATCATGTGTACATGTGCACTGTGATGCACATGTGTTTAAGCATGTGTGATGTGCACACACACATGTTAGTGTGTGCATGTAAATGTATGCACACGTGTTGCATGCGTGTGAGAGTGTGTTTGAGAATTTACCTTGCCTTTTCTATGCCTGGGTCAGGCCCCACAGTTTTCTATAGTGGGTGAGTTTACTTAGTGCCATCATAAATAACGCCTTTGATCTAGTGCTGTAGTAATCTAACACACACATCCATCCGTCTCTCACCTTCCCACGTGGGGAAGCTGCCCGTCTCAGTTTCCTGTGCATTTATGTCCACACCTCCTCAAAGCTGTATCTGATTTAGGCTTCACTTCATTCTCCTCTCTCCAAATACCATGCCACACACACACACACATGTTTGCACACCAGCTTGTGCCAACATGTCACTAACAGGGAGCTGTACACATGCATACTCACAGACACTCAAGCCACATGCCCAGAAGCACCACACACTCACACCAATATTCCAGATCTTTCTAGACTTGTGTCATGTTTTGTCATCTGAAATTCACCGAAATTATGCCCTTCTTCTGAAAGACTTCAAACTTACTCCTGAAGTCCTCAGGTTTGAAGGAATAACAAGGAAAGGAAGAGCAGGACAAAACTTTTGATTTGGCTTTGCTCTCCTCTTAATCACATTATGCATATTAAATTTTAATTGTCGACATTCTTGTTTAGAGGAAAATCATTGGTATTGGTATCAGATGTTTTATAGTCCTTCTAATGGTGTGTTTGGTGTGAAATTAATTATCAAAGATTTGCAGAGAGTTTTAAATTAGATTCTCTCTGCTCTTCAAGGCAAACACGGGGTTCTGCTTTTGTCACTAATACAAGGTCTTCCTGGCTGCCTCTTCTTTCTCTACAGTGAAATGATAAAACAAATCTTCAACTTATTTTAATGTGCTAATTGGGGGTTATTACAGCTCATTTTATTTACATTGAAATAAAAAAGCACCAATTCATTTTCTTCCATAAACAACTTAGGGAGGATTTTAATTGCCTCCTATGCAAATGTGTATTTATAAAGAGAAATGACATAAAAACTAAAGGGCTAGAAACAAATTTTTTTCTTTCCTTCCTTGGCAATGAACTAAATTGAACCTATCTTTTAAAAAAAAATTACCTAATACTTAACCTAAATTTCCAGGTTCTTACATAGGAAGTAGAAAAATCCAGAAAGAAGGACAACAAACTCAAGAGTATTTCTAAGTATTCACATGGCTTTACCCAAATCGTTCAGTTCTTTTTATTTTTAATTTGATGTCTCCTTTACCTTTTGTTCTAGTTTGAATAAAAAACACGATAACACTTTTTAATACTAATACTTCTGTTTTTAATTTCAGATATTACTTTTTAAAATTATCTTTAATAGTTGTACACAGGAGTTGTCATTTAACAAAGCAGTTTGTGAATGCAATGCATCTTGATCAGTGTTGACCCTTTCAAAATCTCACCCATCCCTCCCCTCCCCACATCTTCCCTCACTCTCTGGCCATAAAGGAAATGCAAATCAAAACAACACTGAGATTCTACCTCACCCCAGTTAGAAGGAAACAAATGATAACAGGTGCTGGTGAGGATGAGTCCAAAGGGAACCTAATACACTGTTGGTGGTAATGTAAGCTTGTCTAACCATTCTGGAAAGCAATATGGCGGTTCCTCAAAATAATTAAACAGAGAATTACCCTATGATCCAGCAATTCTACTCCTGGGCACATACCCGAAAGATGACAAACCAGGATACAGCAAAGCCACCAGCACAACCATGTGCATTGCAGCACTGTTCACCATAGCCAAGACATGGAATCAACACAGATGCATCTCAGTGAATAAATGTATCAAGAAAATTGTGTTGTATTTATACATAGTAGAATCTTACTCATCCATTAGAAAGAATGGTAGTATACCATTTGTAAGTAAATGGAAAGACCTGGGATGTAAGTCAGGCCCTGAGAGACAAAGCACACATGTTTTCTCTTATACATGGTAGCTAGATTTAGCTTTTTCCTTTTGGTTGGTCATGGGGCCTGAACTCTGGGCCTGGGCACTGTCCCTCAGCTCTTCAGCTCAAGGATAGCACTCTACCACTTGAGCCACAGCACCACATCCAGCTTTCTGCTTATGTGGTGCTGAGGAATCGAACCCAGGGCCTCATGCATGTGAGGCAAGCACTGTACTGAGCCACCTTCCCAGCCCTAGATTTAGCTTTTAAGCTTATAAGTGAGTATGCTTGGTAGAATGCAAGTGTATAAAAACGTATTAACTGATATATGGTAGATTTGAGGGAGAACTCAAAGAGTGTGATTCCTTAGGAAGGCAAAGCCAATGGTCAGCAAGATAAACATTAGGTTCCTTTGTTACAGTGTAGGTTCAGTGGTAGCTGCAGTCTCCCACCCACCTTCTTATCCCCAAAGATGTACAACCTAGGGCCTTACGCTGGTCCAGGAGGTAAGAACTGGCTGGGGGAAGGATGGTGTCCTTCTGCTAGTGTTTCTGACCCCTTTACAAATGTATTCTTGTTGATTTGTCTCCCAGTCCTCCAAGTCTCAAAAGATTCTCTCAGGGTTTTAAACATGCCATAGCTAATTATTGTGTGGGATGACAGGTATAAACACACATCATTAGAAAATAATTATGAGATAATGCTTCTCTTTAATAATTCAAATCAAGCAAACACGTGTTCACAAACAATTGTGGAGAATCACTTGGCTTTGGGGAACAAGGGCTGCTAAGGCACCTGGGGGTGGGACTTCCATTCCCGCAGAGGCTGGCAGACGGCCCTGTGCTTGGCTTTGGGTGTAATTTGGATATGAACGGCCTGTGCACACCATTGTCCCTGGCACCTCTGCTTCTCTGCAGTGATGGTGTCCCAGAAATCATTGCTGTGCCACAGGTGACCATCTAAGCTGGGGCTTGTGACTCCTGTGTGTGTGTGTGCGCGTGTGTGCATGGGCACGCGCACGCAAGTGTGTGCACATGCCAGTACTGGCACTTGAACTCAGGATCTAGGTGCTGTCTCTTAGCTTTTTCACTCAAGGTTGCTACTCTGCCACTTGAACTGGCATCTGGTTTTCTGGTGGTTTAGTGGAGAAAAGAGTCTCATAGACTTTCCTGCCCTGGCTGACTTAGAACCCCCATCCTCAGATCTCAGCCTCCTGAGAAGCTGGGATTACAGGTGGAAGCCATCGGCACCCGGCTCAGGATTTTCCAAACCAGCTGTTGGCTCCTGTGGCCACGTGGACATGACAGGCTGTGGATGTTGTTAGGGAAAGTCACCGTGGACAGGACAGGGAGACCAGACTTCCACACAGAAAAGAGACTGAACTTAGCAGGGTCTCTGAGGAATGATTCACAGCCCCAGGCGGACCGTGGAGTGACGGGTGGAAAATGACCAAGAGGGACTAGGTTGGATATGAAAGGGAGTGGAATCCTCGCTGAACTGGGCTGTAAAGATTCTTGCCAGAACCAGCTCAATTGGAGGCTCATGGAAGGGCCAGGCAGGTAGCTTAGAAGTTCAACGGGGGCAAGGGAAGGTTATGGGTGATGTTCACAGTGCAAACAACTGGTTAGACTTAGGAAAGACCTGGAAAGGCCTGGTGTGAGAATGCACCCCCTCCCTTCTATCCACAGCCTGGGATGTAACAGCACCTCTCCTCTCTCCCTGCTGGAGCAGGGAACATTCTAGCAACAAAGCAGGTTCTGGCAGCCACTTCCTGCCCTCCTCCCAGAGATTCTGGAGTCTAGAGAAGGGAACAGTAAGACCTCCCAGGACACTTCCCTCCCAAACTGCTGTCCCCGGCCTGTCCCCTGCTCCTGGCCTGCCCTGGACAGGCCCAGCGCTATGCCCAGCGGGCATCCTGCACCCAAGAATAGGTAGCTCATCTCCCAGACTATGTGTAGAGTCACTACAACGATCGCTCAAGTGACCTTAGAGATTGGCCCACAGTGTGTTGTGTTGCCTGCTTTCCATTTCCGCATGCCTTCCCAGAGGGGGTGGAATGTTCTTCACAGCAGGGACCCCGGGTGCCTCAGCCCCAAGGGGTCTGTGAGCCTCTTGTCAGTCGGAGCAGCTGGACAAAGCTCCTCATTGTGCTCCACGCTGGGGCTCTGGGAGGACGGAGAACAGAGGAAGAAGGGAAGGCAGGGCTCAGCCATCCAGCAGCTCCCTGTGCTCGGGATGGAAAAATGAGCTGCAGGGCCAGGCGCAGTGACGGTTGGGGGCAGCTGGGAGCCTGGCTTCCCTCTCGCAGCCGCCCTGGCACTGGCTCGGGCTGTGGGCTCACCAGTGCACCCCCAGGGGGCTGTTTTCCAGCCTGTTTTTAGAGCTGCACAAGAATGCATGAGCATTGCATCCCCAGACTCGGTCTGAGCCCTTTGGACCAAGATGAGTGTAGAGAGTCAGGTCACGGCCTGTCACATCCAGTCCCACCCTGCCCACCCCCCTCGACTTCCTGGGACCTCCCCCCGAAAAGCCCACGAGCCAGAACGGGCATGCCCCTGCTGCTCCCTCCACGCCAGGTCTAGGGCACTGGACTCAGAGTAGCTGCCTCTACTTCCCCTCATGGACCATGCATCAGTACTCGCCCGGGCACTGGGGTCCAGCCAAGACCCACCGAGCCCTGCTTCACACTGTCCTGTCTCAGAAAATGCTCTCCTCTGCCCCCCTGTGGTATCTGGAGCCCCTGTATGCCCATGCCACCCAAGGCCACGTCTCCAGCTCTCCAACAGACAAGGAGGCAGCTCAGACTTTTCTAGACCATTCCATCTGAAGAACCCAAGAAGCTCTTAGAAAACATGTTGCCTGAATCTTATACTCTCTAAGGGAAGAAAAACAAAAGCTCTCCCAAAGTGCCCATCACCCCCGTGCTTAAGGGTGAAGAGGGAAAGACAGCCCCGTGTGGGGTGAAGCTGCAACCATAGCACTGGCTTTAGGGCCACAGACTCTGGGCCAGGCTTCCCGAGAGGCCACGTCCATGAGCAGATGCCTGTAATCCCTCCCAGAGCATGCGCCAGCAGGAGAGATGGTGGCAGCGTCCAGGGCAGCTGGTGGGGGTGGCTATAGATGCTGAGGAGGGACAGACGAGTCATGGCCTCTCTTCCAAACCCAGAGCCTCCTCCTGCCATGCCCCATCCCGATGGCCCCACAGCGAAAGGCCATTTCTCATCCTCCCGGCCGGAGCTCTTACGGAGCACATAATGAGCTGGCGGAGGTTACCTTGAGCGGGGACCACAGACCCCTGGTTATAGATCTTCATTTTCAAGCGGTAGTCACAGATGCCAACTGTATTGATAATGTGATTTTCTCCCTAGGACCCACGGAGGGAAAAAAAATGCTAATGCCATCCCAAATGGTGATGGGTGTCTGGGTCCAGAGCTGCCTGCCAGGGAGAGCCATTTGCTTTCATTCCGGGCACTGGGGGAGGGAGGGGGGAGGGAGAGGGGAGGGAGGGGGGAAGGGCAGCTTTCCCAGGCAGGAGCAGCTGTGTCTCCTGCCAGATGTGTAGCTGTCATACCCTTCCTTATATTTTTTTCCTTCCCTCCTTCACTTCAGAGACCTCAGGCTATAATTAATTCTGGATACGGTGATAAATCAAAGCTTTGAAAATTACAGGAACCCCCCCCTCCCCTGCTCCATGTAGCTGCTATGAAGTCCTCGGTCTCACCCTGTGTCCAGCGTGACCACCGGAAACCGGCGTGCACACACGTGCCCCATGTGGATCCCGAGTGGCTCTGTGCTGCGGTCTGAAGACTTGGGGGTACAAAGCAACAGCAACAGGGGCCAAAATAAGACCGGAAATCACATCCGTCGCCCCGGATGAGCCTCCTTGGCTCCCACCGTGGGCACAGGGGACAGACGGGCCTCCAGGCAGGGGAGGCTCTCGCCGGGGACACCCAGCTCTGCACACTCACTTCAGCTCCTGTGGGTGCTTTGCTTTCCAAAGCATGCTGGGAACAGCCTCCCCCGCAGCCCCCATAACTGCTGGGGAATAGTCCACACAGGGACCAAGCAATGCGGGGGATGATACAGAGAACCTTCCCTACGCACCCCGCTAGGCTGACCTGCTCCCCTTGCAAATGGCTATCTCTGTCTTTTTCTAGGTCACATGACCCCAGTGCTGCCCCCCCCCCCCCAGCCCAGCCTTGGTCTTTACTCTCCACACTTGGTTCCTTTGCATTCATTCTGTGGGTGTGTGTGTGGGGGGGGGTGCAGCCAAGAAAGCCACACAGGGAAGGGAACACGCCAAACCCAAGACCTCTATTTGGCATTGAGCTGGAGGGACACCAGAGCAGTTTTCCACCACCCTTCAAGCCATATCTTCCTCTACCGAGGTGGAGGGCCCTGGAAGGGACAGATGCCAGCTGAGGAGGGTGGTTTAGTGGTGTGCACTTCCGAGGGTGGGGTGGAATCTTCTCCCTCCTCTGAGAGCTGTGTGGCTCGGATGGGTTGTTGAAGCTCTGGGGACGATGTCTCAGCTTCTGTACTCATACATGCGCTCGCTAATAGCATCCCTCTCAAACAAAACATGGATTTAAGGATTAAAAGAAACAGCACATGCAGGGGGGGCTTGTATTATTTATTATCAGCACGTCCTGAGCTCGTGGCAGGGGTGCGGCTCTGAGGTATCCAGGCAAGACAGAGCTCCTCCAGGGAGCTCTGGTTTCGGATTGGTTTGGGGTTGGTTGGTGATATCGCCGGGAGCCACCAGGGAGGACCTGATACTGTGATTCCAGGCACAGAAGGGACACAGATGTGGGTCAGCACCACGGAGGCCATCCAGGAAGAGGCAGCAGCTGCTGCACAATGCTTTCCAGCACTGGGCTGACCACCGGCTACTCCAAGAGCCTCAGTCTTGGCGATCAGAAGCGGCTCAAGAAGGAGTGGAAATGAAAATCCCCAGAGAGGAGAACCCCTGGGGTATGGGAGGCTGTGACGCCCTGGGAGGGTTTATCCGACAGCTGCTTACACCCAGAGACCCCCTCCGACTGTGTGCAACGGGAGTGTGGATTGTTCTGGAAGCCTGAGGGACTTGGAGGTGGGGTTCTGAACTCACAGTATCGAGTCACAGTGCTGCCTCTGTCACGAGCCCCCTGTGGGGTCTGAGGACCCGGCACTCAGCACTGAGATCCACCTGCTCGCCCCCAGGTAGTGCTTGAGAATGAAGTGAGAGGGCGTGTGGGCCCGAAGCAGGCCCTCGATGCCTGTCACTTCCCTTGTCCAATGACACTTGTCGGGAGCCTCTCCCAGGTGTCCGAGCGTCCCTGGGAGGAGACACCCTCCATTCTTGTCTCTCAATTACCCACACGATATAATGCAATTAGCTGTCAGCTCGCTGTGAATTTGCTTCATGATTACAGAGCTGCCTAGAACAATGTGCACATAATGA
This sequence comes from Dipodomys merriami, assembly GCF_024711535.1. Taxonomy (NCBI): domain Eukaryota; kingdom Metazoa; phylum Chordata; class Mammalia; order Rodentia; family Heteromyidae; genus Dipodomys; species Dipodomys merriami. Next base: position 2,783,670 of record NW_027204270.1, read on the forward strand.
ATGAGTCTTCTATGAGCATACATCCCCGCTCGGGTGGAAATATTTAAAAAGCAGCTGCACCAGTGGGAAATTAAATGACGTCACTTGGGTCAGCATGGTGCCAAGAACCCAGAGAAGCTCTCCCTCACGTTCTTTATGCCATGGCTTTGGCTGGCTAATGGTGATAAACCGCAGCGGGGCTGAGTCTACACCTGTTCCCCGCACCCAGCCTCATCGCACTCCTGTCTTTGCTATCTGTGGGGTTATCTCCCCACCTTGAGAACACAGCAGAAACAGAAAGGTCACATGGCCGGCCACAGCCCTTTCTGACCTTTCCCTGAAGCAGGTCACAAGATGTGCATAGAAGAGGGGCCTTAACGCTGGAAAGAAGGACAGAGAGTAGACTATGAGCAAACAGGCTTTGCCCAGTACCTTCCTTCCCCCCACCCCAAGGTCTATCACCATTTGACCAGACTCCTTCTGCCCAGACTCAGTCAAACCCAGCATGACACACAAATGTGCCCCAGCTCTTATACCCTTCCATCTGCCACGAGAACTCATACATCACAGAAAACTTGTGCTGAAGCTAGAGGACAGTGGCTCACACCTGTAATCCTAGCTACTCAGGAGGGAAACAGCGCTCTGGGCTGAGCCAGCTCTGGCGGGAAAGTCCGTGGGACTCTTATCTCCAGTGGCTCACATGGTAGAGCAAAAATGCGAAGGGACAGCACCTTGGCCTCAGTGCTGGCACACATGTGCATGCACACACACGCACTTGGATTAAGCAGATGAGTATACTTTCCTTTGGGTAACCAGCCTCTGTGACAGAAGCCTTGGGTGAGGCCTCTCTGCTGATGGGCAATGTCGCTGCTCCCTCCCACTCTCCCCTACCATCTCCTCCACCACACCCAGTCACGTCTGTGACCTTCGTGCATTGAATCCACAGTGCGGTGCCCCAGTGGCACATGCCAGCTCCTCTGATGCCTGTCTCTCTTGCCCAGGTGTCTTCTCTGAGCACCAGAACCACAGCGTGGACTTGGACTGCCTGGAGATCTCCAGTGCACCACAGCGATGATCCAGCCCCTCCCAGCTGGTGTGGACCCTTGTAACTTCTCCATTCCCAATGTCCAGGGCGATTTGCTTCACTTATTCTCAACTCCCAGCAGACACTCTGCTCTCAAATCTCTCTGTGCGGGTTCCTGAGATGAACGTACACACACTCCCACCAGGAAACCAGTGCATTAGGGTGTTACCGCGGCACTCGTTTGCATTGCTCCAGGAGTCATGGGATCAACTGACGTCAGGGATGTATCTTGGGCAATTAGATGGGTGTTTTTTTTTTTTTGAGGTGCTGGGAGTCAAAACCAGGGCTCCATCACCGGGCTCCAGCCTCAACCTGGGGTTTCATCCATTTTTGTCATGCTTGTATATTCTATATCTTATACGTAAATGCCTGCAAGGCTGCTGGTGGATGGTGTTGGGTTGTTCATCTTTTCATCGACTGATGGACGTTCCCTCTATCATCTGGACGCTGGTCTGCTATTGATTGCATCTGGCTTGATTTCTTCTCTGACTCTTTAACATATCCTTCCACTCTCTCTATGGTGTCTTTGGGTAAACATTCATAATTTTAATGTAATCAAATTTATCGATCCTTTATTTTATGGTTAGTGCTTTTGGCGCTTTGTTAAAAATTCCTTTCTCACTCTTATAATAATTCTTAATTTATAGGATAGGGCAAATTTCCCCATTTTGTTCTACAATAGCTGTATGTGTTTATCAACACCCCCCTTGGTGTTTTATACGCTTTTATATGTTGATTCTTGTTTATCTCTTTGTCAATACAACGCTGTCTTAATCATTTTAGGATTGCTCTGGTTGGTTGTTAGGATAATGGTCCTGGTGGATTCCATCATCATCCGGGTATGCATTCCCATTCCATACTGTGACCCCTTCAGATGCGTGCAGATTCAGCAAATGGTCTGCAGTGGGGCTGGTCCCCTGGAGAGCCACCCAAGATGGCCATGATCTGAGGAATCTGGCTTGCAGGGTGGCGGAGTGGAACGGCGGAGACACTGAAGCCACCACAGGCAAATCCAGACACTCCCAGGGCTGTCAGCAAGGCCCGGCAGAGTCTAAGGTCAACTCAGGTCAATGAAGATGTCATTCATGTTTCGGGGTGCTTTGTTACATGTCATAGATAACTGAAACGACCCTGTTGGCTAGTCTGTGATCTCTGTTCCTGTCTTGTTCAGAGCCTCCTCCCAGTACTGCTCCATCCTCAGGCTGGCTATGTGGGTCTCTGCTACAGCCTCTCTTGATACCACTCCATCCCCTCTGCTCCAAACCTCCACCCTCTGCCTAAGTCAACATGTAGACAAGTGCATAGAAAAATGGGGAGCATTTCGAATGGGATGCATTTTCAAATAAAAATAATAAAATGCACACAGGTAGAATGCTAACTCATGAAACACTTTCAGCAGCGTCACATGTGGGTTTTGATTGTACAAATCCCATAGTTTTGAACACACAATTTTACAATTCAGCCTTATTTTTTCCAGGATTCAAGCTGGCTCAGACTAAATGAAATTTGTTTTCTAATGACTGAACAGTATTGCATTGAGGAACTTTATTTACACATTCTCACCCAAGTGACCTATCAATTTATAAAATCCAATTTATAAAACAATCCAATTTATAAAATAAATTACATACCACATTAAGTGGGGCTTAATACAGGGATGCAGGGCTGGGTCAACATTTGGAAATTAACCAAGTTCCATCAAAACAAGATATATACAATTAGCATATATAAACTATGTATACAATTATCATAATTAAATGATCAGTGCAGAAATACATCTGACCAAAATCACAAAACAATACTCTTTGAGTAACAGGAGTAGAAAGGGAACCCTTAGCTTGACGAAGACCATCTATAAAAATGTTTGCACCATCATGGTGTGAAACTGGGCACTGTCTCCCATGCAGTGGGGTCAAGGAAAGATGCCACACTCACCTCTCTCCTATAATAGGATGCCACATGTTCTAGCCAAAGAAAGGGGACCCTTGACAGAACATAGACCAGAAAAGACATAACTGTCCCTGCTTTCAGACAATTTGATTGTCTATACCAAAAACCCCAAGTAAAAATGGTATCCCCTCTGTACATTCCCTTTTCAATAACAAAAGAACCTCCCCAAGGAGGTTTTGTAGTTTCCCCAAGGAAACTACAAAGAACAAATACATGTATTCTGCAAGGTTGCTAGATACTAGGTAAACATACAAACATGGCTCACCTTGTTACATATTAGCACTGAGCAAATGGACAGGGAATTCTGAAACACTCCATAACTTATGACCACTTGGAAATAAAATATGTAGCGTGTCTCAAGCCTGTAACCATAGGTACTCAGGAGGCTGAGGTCTGGAGGCTCACAACACAAATTTAACTTGGGCAGAAGAAGTCTCAGAGACTCCACCTCCACTTAATCAGCAAAATTGTTGGACTGGAAGTGTAGCTCAAGCAGTAGAACTGTGAGTAGACATAAAGCCCTGAGTTCTAGCTTGGTACTGGCACGTGCATGAGCATGCACACACCACACACACACACACACACACACACACACACACACTCTTTCTCTCTGTATCTATTTCTCCGAAATAAATGTGTGTAACTCTGAGTATTTATAGGCCAAAACCCACAAAATACTGTTGGAAAGAAAACAGAAGCCCAACTCTATGAAGAGGCAGACTGTGTTCATAACCTGGAAGACACACAGGTACACAGAAAAAGTGTATGCAAGTTGTATCATTGTATCAGCAAGATGTTTTGTCCACATAGACAAGATTATTCCAAAAATCACCAAGGAACTAGAGTAAAACCTTTGGAGCAAGCAAGAAAAATGAGGAAAAGAGTCATTTAACCAATTTGAAGTTTGGAGTGTGAGCTAAGAACTGTGGTTTTGGCAGAGAGCTAGGAACAGAGAAAATGGAACCGAACATAGCTGCCGCAGACAGGTCTGCACCAGGTTCACAGCTGACGTTTGCGACGTGTAGGAGTAACTGGCGGGAAGAACTGATCCCGAGAGGAAAAGCTGCCTCCTGGGCCTCACGTGAGCCCCGGGCTGGGCCTCGTGGCTTTGGCTTTTCTCTGGATACTGTGATGGAGACCAGTGGTCAGAGTCTTGATCAACTTTGTCTAGATGCAGCTGACCGCACCTGGCTTCTGGTCCATGGGACCTCAGGGGTCTCCAATGTCCCCTGGGATGGTGACTGGGCACACCTGGCTGCTTCCTTCCGGTCCACAGTGTCGTGCCTGAGACCTAATCCTCCACATGGCCCCAAGGACCGAAGTCAGAGCTGCACGCTTCACTGTGCCTGCTCTGGGCAGGGGTTCTCGACACACCTCATAGGCTCTACCTCTTCAGGCTTGCCTGACAGCATGCATGCTATCCAGTTGAATTTAAATAGCGGATCAACAATGAATAATTTAAGCGCATCTCAAACTTGTGTGAGATACATTAAAAGCGGTTGAAACTCAACCCAGACTGGGAACTCTGCGATGTATGTGTTAACTCAGGAAACTTGCGGTTCACAGCAGTATCCACCCTGTAACATAGCCTCCGGTGGGTCCTCTGGCTTCCCTTCCCTTCCCCCTTTCCCTCTCCCCCACACTTCTCCCTCCTCTCCCCCTTCTCCATCGCTTCCTCCCCTTCTCCATCTCCCATTCTCTTCCCTTCTTCCTCTTCTCCATCTCTTCTCCTGTTCCTCTCTCCTGGAATCATTTTCATGTAAGCCCTTGTCTCAGGCTGGGGCCTTCTCTGAATGATAAGGAAAGACAGGATTTTGGAAAAAGTCAATGGAAAAATTAAGCACCTCCCCCTCCCCCCATGTGTGTAGGTAGACACTGGGTTTTTCAGCTGGTTCACTGTGGTTCCCATTAAGGGCACACCGGGGCCCCTCTGGGCTTCCTCCATTTCCCACACCTTTTGAAGTCTGAAGGGATCTGAGGTAAGAAGGCTAGACTTAAGTATAAGCCTGTGAAAGTCTTTTGACCTGGTTAAATCACCTGTGCCCTACTTTGGCAGAATGTCTTTGAAGTCTTCCGCTCCATGAGAAGAAACCTTCCATTTCAAAGTACTGTGAAGATTCTGCAGAGGAGGAAAAGGTAATAAGGCGCCCTCTCCCCATTGGGGTAGTGTCAGCTCTCAGAACTCTCCTCCTAGTGACAGACTGATGTGTGTTTACATAATGTGCCATTTACTCAAAGAACCTCATAGAGAAATGGACTTGTCCACGTCAGCCTCCTGGGCAGAGGCTAGCCCTCCTTCCAGCATCTGTTTTCAGATAAGGAATCTGCAAGGCTTCAGCGGGGCTGGGAGAGTTGCCAGAGGGATCCCCCCCCTCAGATTATAAGATGAGAAAAAGTAGAGAACAAATGATCCCCTTTTGATGAAGAGCAAGGTCGTTGCTCTCATCTGCATGCATATAGGTCTGTGTATATATATGTGTGAGTGCATGCATGGTATGTCTGTGTGTGCATGTAGTCGTGTTGGTGTCTATATCTGCATGTACACATGTTTGCATGTACATTGTATGTGAATCTATATTGCATATGTGTATGTGCCTCTGTGATACCTGTATGTACACACGTGCACATATAATATACAGATATGTGTGCATGTGTGTATCTCTGTCTCTGTATGTCTGTGTATGCAGGTGCATGGGAATAGGTGTGCATATATGTGCACATGTCTCTGTCTACACGGGTATGTGCATGTGTGTCCATGCATGTATGTACACGTATGTGTGTACATGATGTATATGTGTACTGTGTGTTTCTGTGTGTGTGTGTGTGTGTGTGTGTGTGTGTGCACTGCTGCTGATTTCTTCAGCACAGTTAACGAACACCACAGCTGTCAGTCCCACACCTGAAGCCATTTCTGCTTTATGTCATTGTGTGGGAAGGGAATGCTCCGTTTTGACAGGGTCATGCTCATGATAGCCAGCTTTCCCTCACTTTAACAAACACTTGAATCAAACAACTTATGAAGACAGCAGGATGATTTGGGCTCATTGGTTCAGAGGTCTCAGTCCAGGGCCCTGCTGCCTTAGGCTGTGGTGGAGTATGGTGTTGGTGGGGGACAAGCTCCTCGCCTCACTGAGTAAGGGAGAAAGATGGGGAAGGAGGAAGGGGCTGGGTGTCCTCTTCACTTGGAGGTGCTGTTGCAGCATGGGGGGGGCTGATAACACAAGGCTGTGATCTGCTCTGCATCACACTGCCCAGGTGGGCCAGTCAGGGACCCTCATCTGGATGAGGATTCAGGCATTCTACAGTTGGCTAATCATCCCCTGGAAGGGAACGGATGCTGCGCCTGTCCCTCTCTCCCCTTGTGCCAGCCATTATCCCTGCTCTCCTGCCTGGCGCTCTCTCCTCAGACAGGCGGGTGGACCCACACCTCATTGGCATCCAGGAGGCGGATGCTGCTCCCGCCTGCACTCAAGTCTCCCTTCTCAGCTACACTGGCTGCCCCAGGACCAGACAGAGTCCCCGGGGCAGGTGCTGCCAGGAGCAGGTTCGAAAGCCTGGTGTCACCGCAGCTGCTTCTTTTCTATCCACCTTGCCTGAGTGAGTCACTGGGTACCACAGAGAGGCAAGTCACCAGGTGTGCCTCTAAGTAGTGAAATTAGGGATCATTCAACACTTTCATGGTGCCAATTACCCTCCCAGTGTGAGCACCAAGATTTTTTTCTAATTAAAGCAGGAACAGTTTCTCAGTCTATAATAATCTCATTTAAAATATGTCCAAAGCTTAGCATGCTTTGTTTAGGAATACCATTCTTATGCACTTAAAAAAAAACTGGTGTGAAAATAGATCTCTCAGCTGCTGAATCTCAGGATGGTCGTTCACCAGACACGTGCGTGTGTGCAGGGCTAGGTTCTGCAAGAGATATGAGGATGAACAAAGGCAAAGGACAAGACTCCAGGACTTTCACACATCTGTGCATTAAGGGCCCATGCCTCTCTGGAAAGTGGCTCACCTATTCCCACACAGAAGGACAGAGATGTCTTCTTCACTGGAAATCAGATCTCCCTTCCTGCAGGATTAATGTCCACCCATCAGGTAGGCATGGATTCTACACTGCAAACAAATTCAACAAAAGCAGAATGGAAGCCCATACCAAAGGGTCCTCCAATGCCTGCCCCCCAAAACTACCCCTAACCATAGAAACTAATCTGAATCTCACTTTACAATCTTTTAAACCTAATCCTCAACTCATAATAATTGTACACTGCAGGGGAGTGAGGTGAGGGGTTTCAGTGTGTGAGTATCATAGGCAATGCTGTGAACGTGGTTACTGCCACATCCTGCTTCTCCAACTCATTATTTCTCTTTAAAAAATTAATTGGCTCAAGACAACATTGAGATTCCACCTCAAAAAAAGTTAATTGACTTTCTTGTTCTTATAGAGGTGATGGGCAGAGGGATTATAATCGCACGAGTCAGGCAATGGGTGCATTTCCTTTTGTACAGTGTCTTCTGCTCCCTGGTTCTCTCCCAGTCTCTCCCTCCCGCCTCCACCCACGAGTTGTGTAGTTCACTTTCACTGACGTCCAGCGCAATTATTATTTTTGTGCAGTGAGGATCCACAGTCCTCTCTCCTAGCTATGGTGAAATATGCAGTTTGCTATTATCCACCAGAGTACCCATGCTCTGCTCCAGAGCCTGAGAAGTCACTCCTGTTATGCGACCCCACCCCGACTAAACACCTTTCCCCATCCCTTCCTCTTTCATGCCATCCCAGGCACTAGTAACCTCTGCTCTGCTTCCTGTCCCATGCCACAGCCATGTTAGCTCCAGCTGTGAATGAGACCCTGCAACCTTTGTCTTCCTGTGCCAGTTCTGAATAATATTCTATTACATGTAATCATATATATATATATATATATATATCATCCATTATCTATGCATCCATCATCTACCTATTTTCTGTCACCTATATCATCTCTCTACTGTCTATTTCTCTATCCTCTATTTCCCTATCATTTCTCTATTATCTATGTATCTATCCCATCTACCATCTATCTGTCTTTTTTTTGTCAGTCATGGGACTTGAACTCTGGGCCTAGCACTGTCCCTCAGCTCTTCAGCTCAAGGCTAGTGCCTTGAACCACAGCACCACTTCTGGTTTTCTGGTGGTTTATTGGAGATAAGAGTCTCACAGACTTTCCTTCTCAGGCTGGCTTTGAACCATGATCCTCAGATCTCAGTGTCCTGAGTAGCTAGGATTACAGGCATGAGCCACCAACACCCGGTCTATTTGACTTCCTACCATTTCTCTATATCTCTCTAGCCACCCATCTATCATCCACCCTCTGTCCACTACTATCTATCCTCTCATCTTTCCATCCTGCATTTCCACACCCATTCATCTGTCTGTGGACCATTATGAGAGGACCGCCACGTTGGCCCCTATCATGGCTGATATGAACAATGCAGTAAGAAACAAGAACTACACAATGAGTGTGGCTTCAGAATACTAATTTCCTTTCCTTTCAATATATATCTTGGAATGATACTGGATCACATGTGGCTCTGCTTCAATTTTTGAGCAGATCCCATACTGTCTTCTGTTGGGCTATGCTAACGTGTGCTCCTACCAATAGTTTGTGAAGGTCTCTTTTACGAGTCCCCTTCCAGGTGAGTTCAGACAGTAAAAGACTCACTGGATTGCAAAGGTCCAGGAGAGTAGAGACTTGTTGACTGCAGAGGTCATGGCTGTATCTGCTGTTATATGTCATCCATCTTTACACTGTCTGATCTCTTTCAGCACCTGGGACAGTACCCAGGTTGTAGGAGGTTGGGAGAGTTTTTGAATGTTCCGTTTATTTGCCACTCATTTGCCCATTTATTAATTGGTTTGTTCATTTATGTTTTGAGCACCTTGTATATTCTGGTTATTAATTCCTTGTCAGGTGTACAGTTAGCAAAAGATTTTCTCACCTTTTGTGGGCCCGCCTCTTCATTCTAGTGATCATTTCCTCTGTGTGCAAAAGCTTTTTAGTTTAATGCAATATCACTTGTCAGTCATCACTCTTATTTTCTGAGTTATTGAGGTTCTACTCAAGGAGTTACTGCCTGTGCCAGTATTTTACAGAGTTCTCTTTATTCTTTCAAAGTCTCAGTTCTTATATTAAGCTCTTGATCCATTCTCAGTTACCATTAGTACACAGAAAGGTCAGGATCTAGTTTCTGTCTTCTGCATGTGGATATCCAGTTTTCCCAGCAGCAGTTGTTGAAGACACTATCTTTTATTCAAGGTGTGTTTTGGAATCCTTTGTCAAAAATCAGATGGGTATATAGCTGTGTGGATTTATTAGAGGTACAATGACCAAAACTATGCAAACAAATGCTCACCATCCCTGCTGTAATGAAAATGCAACCCCAAAACAACACAGATTTCATCTAACTCCAGTCAGAAGGGCCTTCATCAATAACACAAACAACAAATGCTGGAAGGATGTGGGGAGACTGTATGTAGTTGTAAGTGGATGTGAGGAGCACGTATGCACTATTGGGAATGTAACTAGTGCAGCCAGTATGGAAATCAGCATCGAGGATCCTCAGAAAGCTGAAAGTGGAACTGCGCTGTGATCCAGTGTTAGTATGTACAGTTGGTCACATAGCCAAAGGAGGTAAGTCAGGATACAATGATGGCACTGGTATGTCAGGTTCACTGTAGCGCTATTCACGATAGCCAAGAAATGGGAACACTGCTCCATCCAATTGAAGTGCAGCATAGGCAGGTATGGCATGCCATGGTGAAGCCCCTTTGAATAATTGCAATGCACTTTAACAAAACAGATGAAAGATGTCCTGTCTGGGACGGGTATCAGTGGGGTGGGGAAAGAGGGTGAATGAGGAGGGAAAGGGGGAATCCTTTATCTACTTGTGTGACAGAGGACAATGGAGCTTACTGAAATGGGTTTGGGAAAGGGCCGTGGGAAGAAATAGGGATGGGAGGGGTGAATCTGATCAAGAGACATCCTGTGCCTCTGTGAACCCCACCCTGTACCACTAATAGATGCTAGTGTAAATGAAAACAAAGGACGGAGGGGAAAGACTTTTTGAATGAAGTGAGCTATGCACACAGCATTCTAACCCATGATTCTGATTCTCTGTACACAAGCGCTCTATGCCAGGCCCTGTCTAGAAGACATATGAGCTACTCTGCAGGCGATACCCATTTTCAATCTCCATAAATACAATCAGATCTAGGTTCTAATTGTACTATCCATTCATTTCACAGTTCCCTCTCTGAAAGCCACAAGCCCATGAAAGCTATCATCCTTCTAGAAAGGACAGAGCCTCTCGGCTGCTCTAACTCATACAGTGGAGTGGTGGTGAGCTGTCCAGCACCCCGGGCCTCCTGTCCCCTGTTCCCCTCTCCTGACCACGGGAAGTGGGTGAAGGAGGGGGAAATAAAGCGAGCTGCTGTGAAGGCACTCTAGCTATTTGTTGGCCTATTTGGGGGGCGGGGCAGTGCACTCAGGAGATAGACAAGCACAGAGCCCAGATGTTGCCCTTCCAGTGTTGGGGTAACTGGACATCCAGAGAGATTGTCTGGGCAGTGAAGCTAGACATGGGTGCCACCCTGGTCCTCGATGTCCCAGGGTCAAAGATCATGCTTGGTTGTAAGGGGTGCTTAGTGAACACTATCTCAATAAAGGCTCTGCGGACGCTGGGTGACAAGGCAGGACACTGCCTCCTCTCCTGTTGTTTCCAAATATTCCATCAGTGGGGAAACTCGTCGCCCCAGGAAACAGCCAAATGAGCTGGCGTGGTAAGCGAGCAGCACTTTTCAGAATCCAGTGGAGGAGCCAGCAGCCGCTGGCTGGGCAGTGAGCATCGTCTGAGCACTCTGTCCTTCACAGCCTGGGAGACAAATCAGAATGACTCCAAGATGACAATAAAGCATCCCACTATGAACAACCACTAGAGCGGGGCTTGGCTCCTGGCTCTGGGCTTGGGGGGGGAGGAAGGAGGAGAAGAGGAAGAAGGGCCCTGGGATCTGAGGGGAGCCTCACCCAGAGGCCTGTCCTATTCATAAGGAAACATTATCTCCTGATCCATATGTTCCATTCTCCATTTAGAGCTAATTTGCTGCCGTGTGCACTGTGCGGCCCCGAGGGGCAGCGGGCAGCCGGGCACCTGGCCAGTCTGTCCCTCACCACCGGGATGACCGCTCGCTGCAGGGAGGGCACATGCAGCTTTGTCAGGGCCACGGAGCTCCCCCAGCAGTCCTGGAGGACTGCAGCCCACGGGTAGCTTCTGAGGAAAGGATCCTGCTCTGGAGTTCACTTCCTGTCTTTTCTCCCTCCCATGGGCTTTCTATTGCAGCAGCACAAGTGGCCATAAGCCCAGCAGGCTTCCACCATGCCCACTCAGCGTCCCGTGCCATCCCTTGGTCCGGAGGCTGGGTGTGGCTGAGCCATGCGGTGTACATTGATGGGCGCTACTGACATCGATGCCGAGGGGACAAACCGTGGCCGTGCTCTCCTGGCACACCGCCTGACTTCAGGACCCCACACCCCATTTCTCGCTGCCTACCCTGCGTCCTCAGCCAGAAACTCACCGTGGCAGCTGTTTCTTCAAAGCCGGCAAAGGGAAGCTCTTCAACACCCGGCACCTAACTGTGTGCATTCTAGAACCTTCAGCATTTCCTTCCTGGAGGCAGGTTCTCTGTCACAGAGGGGAGCTGGTCTCCAGAGGCTGGGGGTGTCAGGACGTGGGGTTATGAGGGCCAGCTCGGTTCTGCCTGCCCCGCTCTCCCCCCCTCCACGAGCTTCCAGACTTTGCACCTACCTCTCAACCCCCTCTCCCGCCCCCTCCTCAGCCATGTCTACACACAGGTCCTCTTGTGCTCCTCAGACACACATAGCCCTCTCCTCCAGGGCCTCCTCTGAGGTTTCTCTGACCCAGGGCAATGCACAGCCCCCAGACCTTCCACAGGGGCCAGGTGGGCACTTTCCTCTCAGGTCTCCGCCATATCTGTTCTTCACGCTGCACAGCAGCCATGCCCACTTGTAGCCTAGCTCTTCTTACACGGCGTGCTCACCTCTGCTTCCCCTGTTGGCGGGGGACCCGGTCCTTCAGCTCTGTGCCCCTGTATCCCTGGTCCAAAGCGCATAGTCTGGTCAGTCTATCCTGATTGCGCAAAACGCAGCAACCCGACACAGCTCTAACTCAGCCATCAGGCCTGAGCCAAGTCCTTCTGTCTACTCTCTGGCGTGCATATTGGGGAGGTGCCTCCCCTTTGGCTTTTTCCATCCTCACTGAACCCACTTTTAAGCCTTCCCAGGCCCGAAGGCCAACCTGTCTCTTTAAACAAAAGGAGCTTCTCCTCTGGCCCCTGTTGCCCTCCCGTGGCTGGGGGACGGGTGGGCTCCTGTTGGCCAGGCCCTCGCTCTGCTGTGTCTATCAGCTTCACCGGACAGACAGGCACCTGGCAGGCCTCGATCTCCCCAAATCAGGGCTCCCAGAACATCACCACAGCCATCGGGATGGCCGCGGCCGGCAGGGGTGAGGCGGAAAGAGTGGGTGATGAACATAGCCTTTCCTTTCTACGCAAATTCCTGCTGCTGCACCTGCCAGCTCCCTGCCCACCCCCTGATATTTGCCCTCTCCACAATCATCATGTTCTTACACAGAATAGGAGAACCCCACGTCTGCATGGGCCACTGCGAGGAACGCAGACATCCACGGTTTCTAGAAGACCCAGGACGGTGTCCAGCACACAGCAAGAGCACTAGAGGCCTGTTCCATAACACAGAGCAATAAACTGCTTTTCCTCTTACCTGACCCCTTTGTCTGGCAGGGATAACTCATTAGCTGTGCTCTGTCTGTCAGCAGGTAGCCAAGCAGAGACCTAAACATGAGGAGAATTCTAGACGTCCACCAGGAACGATCCAGAATGTCAGGCCCTCATCCAACCGAAGTGCTACTCCATCCTAACCAACTCAAGTCCGTCTTTATATTCCTTCTAGACCTTTCCACATACTTCATAGTGTGGTTACCTTTCAGAATGAAAACAGGGCTGGGAAGGTGGCTCAGTGGTAGAGCACTTGCCTTGCCTGGGTTCGATTCCTCAGCACCACATACACAGAAAACGCTGGAAGTGGAGCTGTGGCTCAAGTGGTAGAGCGTTAGCCTTGAGCTGAAGAGCTGAGGGACAGCGCCCAGGCCCAGAGTTCAGGCCCCACGACAGACAAACAGATAGACAGACAGAATGAAGAGGTTCTTCTTGAATCCTTTCTGCCTCACAGAACTCGGTAGTTCCCAACTCCTGACACTTTCCAGTCCTTGGCGTAGGAGGCAGGCTTTCTGGAAAGGTCTTGTGGTATGGCCTGGAGAAATAGATACAGGAAGAAAAGCCTCAGACAAACCCATCTCCTCCCACCACCTCCCCCCTTCTCCCACTCCACACCCCTGACAACCATTGTCCTGGTTAGGAAAACAGTACTTCCTGTGAAGAGGGGATTCAGAGGGCTTTATCCTTGACAACTTGTGTCTTGTAAAACATCTTCTTAACAGCAGCTAATTCTCCAGTAGAGAAGCAACAGATGGAACTTCTTTCTAGATGATCTGCAGTTTCAGATCTCTCAGCCTGGGCGTGGGCAGGGGTCCAGCGGCGGGGGCTGAGCGCAGGGCCCACAGTGAGGAGTCGATCTGCCTTTCCCAGAGGGGAGCTGCCTTGTGCCCATCCAGTACATTTTTCTTAATTTTCTTAAACCTGGCTTAATTCCACCTTAAATTAATGTTAAACAGCTTTATTAAGGCGAATTGACTTCAATCTCTGGGCTCGCCAGGAGTTGGCTTGCTTTGTAAGCTCCAGTGGTTTCCTACTGGTTCCCCAAGTACTTTTTGTTGTTTTAAACATTGAGTAGCACCAGGGCTGGGGATATTAATACTCGTGATGATTAAGCTACTATTTCCTTTCTAAAGGTTTAATCGCTCACAGTAGGACTGCTGCTAACAGGTGCAATGCCAATCCCTCCCTCCCCTCGCCGAGCCTGGCCGCTCGCTCCTTCTGAGATGTAAAACTCACTTCTTCAGCCCAGGACTCTGCTTTCCGCTCTGCTGCTCTGCACCACACAACACCCAGGATGTTCCAGCCACGGCTGGACCTCTGCGCCCCCCTGGGATCTGAGGCGGACAAAGGTTCTGTCCTCTCTCAAGCAATTAAGTCCTATGTGGGCCCACAGTCGCTCCACATGGCAAGACCCAAGAAACCACACGCCGTCACCAATGTGCGAGTAAGAAGTCTCCACAGTCTTAATCAAAGTCACTGCTCAGACAGCTCAGGGGCCCTGCTGGCTGGCCAGGGGCTTAAATGGGTTCCATCAGGCTAGCTGGAAGATTTCAGTTAAAGAAGAGGGTGTTTGACACTAATGGGTGTGTGTGAATAGGAGCGTATCCACATGCACTCAAGGATGAATGGATGCATAGACATCTCTATGCGTGTGTGTCTGGCTGTTTAGATGGATGGATGGATAGGTGATTGTGTGATTGTGTGTGTATATGGTGTGTATGTGTGTAATGTGTGTATCTCTGCACCTGACTAGATGATTAATTGATAGGTGATCGTGTGAGTGTGTGTGTGTTTAGATAGGTGAGTAGAAGGACATATGAGTACTCATGAGTACACATGAGTACACATACATGTGTGTGTAAGTGGATAGACAGATAGACAGAGGATTGTGGGTGTGTGGAGAATGTGGGATACATGTGTCTAGATAGATAAATGGTTGAGGTTTGTCATAGAGAAGAACAAACATGTGACAGTATGTATGTATGTGTCCTGTGTCTATTAATCTAAGTGGATGGATGGCTGTGTGTGTGTGGGAGAGAGAGAGAGAGAAAGAAAAAGAGAGAGAGAGAGAGAGAGAGAGAGAGAGAGAGAGAGAGAGAGAGAGAGAGAGAGAGAGAGTATATGTGGACAGCCAGATTTAGTGCATGGGTCTGTGCATCTGTTTAGATGGGTTAATGGCTGAGCATGTCGTGTCTGTGTGTCTGTATGTACATATGTCTATCTGTGTGTATGGATGGATGGATGAATGGAAGGATAATAGTGATATATGTGTCTACATGGCCTTATGGATGAATAAACAGATGATAGGCAAAGCTCTAACTGTGTGTTTATGAGTCTATTATTCTAAGTGGATGACTTGGTAGATATGTGAATGCATTTGAGTGTGTGTGTGTGTAGACAGCCAGACATATAACATGCATGCGTGTGTGCGTGCGTGCACGCGCGCGCGCGCACACACACACACACACACACACACACACACACACTTCTTGCTCCACTGAGTCCCTGCCATGCTGGGTGCATTAGCAGGTCTCACAGAGTTCCGGATCGCATCTCCCTTCACCTGGAGGTGACCTGTCCCCCAGTCCACGGGGGCCGGTGGAGCAGCTCTGCTTCATCTGGCTGAGCTGGTGCAGGCATCCCTGGGCCAGGGAAGGGAGCGAGGTGCACTGACAGTCACACGCCCACACTGCTCCACCCAGTGAAGCTGCCCAGGGCCTCTCCCACTGGCCCTCCACTCCCCCGCTCCATCCTCGCTTGCAGGGCATTGACCACCACCCTACAAGGTGCTCTAGGGAGGGATGGTTGGTGGAAGCTAACAGGCCATGCCTTCCAGTATGCTCTGCCCAAGTGTTTTCTTCTAGAACCTTCCAGTCCAAGGACTGAGACTGGGAGTGTCTGAGAGATACCAGAAGGGGGCTGGGCTGCATAACGGGCTGACAGCTGCGGAGTTGCTCCTGGGAAGAGGACCGTGGGAGGGAGAATGGGGGCCAGAGAGCCTGGGGAGGAGGCCCTGGCGGGGAGACCTCGGAGAAGAGCCGGTGGTCCTTTGGCCTGGCTGGAAACTGATGCGGCCACAGTTCGTGCCTAACACCAGATGGAGAAGCCTGACTTCCCTGTGCATGTCAAGTAATGGATGCGGGCTTTGTACCCCATGACTTAACTTCTGTTAAAAGGATTGCTCAGGATCTCTGTTTCTGCTGTACTTAACATGCTTATGACTCTTAATGATTTCACTTCTTAGAGCCATTTTTTTCTTCCTTGGAGAAACATAGCCTCAGTCTTGTAATGAAAATCAATGAGAAGGCTCACGTCTGTGTAAATAAATCCGCTGTCTGAGTCAATATGCCTGGACGTGGCTCGGCCTTGGAGGAGGCTCTCTCGATGGGTTGGTCTGGCAAAGGTTCCTGGGCATTGAGATGAGAAATGCACTCTGAATTCTTCCCTCTCCACAAGGGGGAGCAGCAAAGACAGACCCTCGGTTCAAACTCAATTCCACTTTTCCATGAGTTTTTATTGCAGCCTTCTATAGGCTCTACTGTCATCTATCAGCTGCACGCTAAATCAATAACTGACAGCCAATCTGAGCTCATCGAAGCCTTCTTAGCTGCCACTGGGTGCTGAGCTTCATGCACAGTAAGGCTGGGCAGAGGAGCTACGTGGCGGGAACTAGAAGTCTTGGGAGTCTCCAAGGCCGTCTGGCCCCTCCCCTGGGAGTTCATTGTCACACCCAGACCTGAAAAGAGCTACAGAAACTCCTCTCCTGCGTGGTCTCCCGGGCCCAAGCTCCCACAGGGTTTTATTTACATCCGGAAGCAAACCATGCTTACCTAGGAAAGGGGAAGCCTCCTGCTTCAACTTTTCTCAGAAAACATGAAGAAGCACAGACAGAGCAGTCTCTGACGGCGCCCACGCGTGTTCGCCACAGGCCCTGGAACTTCACGGGTTTGCTGCGGGGTTGTGGGTGGTGTTGGTGGTGTGGATCACATGGATTGTGTGGATGGCGTGGATGGTGTGGATGGTGTGGATGGGCTCCCCACTCCCGCCGCCCACGGCACGGACGGCGCTCCCCACCCCTCCCCGCCACGCAGAGCATCCTGACCACCCTCTGCCTGGAGGAAGATTGTGTTTGGAGACAGTTTTACACCTGTGATCAAGATAAAAGATGGCAAGGGTCAGACCCCGTGCGACACGGCCCAGTCCCTGTGGATGCAAGGACACGTCTGGGTATGGAAAGAGGAAGATCTGAAGACAGGAGACACAACCCACAAGCTTCCCAGGGAGGTCTCAGAAGGGATGACTCTGCAGGTGTTTATTTCAGCCTGGAACTTGCAATTTCAGACTATGGGGCTGGGAATGTCATGGTGGGAGTCCCATGGCTCATGGCAGGCCCTTGCAAAGACGGTTCTGCAATTTGTGAGGGTGAGTCTGCCTGTCTACCTGTATCCCCTCTCTCTCTCTCTCTCTCTCTCTCTCTCTCTCTCTCTCTCTCTCTCTCTCTCTCTCTCTGTCTATCTATCTATCTATCTCTATCACTTATTACCTATCAATCAATCATTTCTCTATTGATCATCTATCTCTGTGTCATATTTCTATCATCTACCTATATCTATCTCTATATCCATTGTCTATATTTGTCTATCATCTCTTTCTATCTCTACCTACCATCTATCATTCTATATCTATCATCTACATCTTTCATCTATTTTCTATTTATCATCTATCATTTATCTAACTATCATTTATAACTACCTTTCTTCATCATTATCATCATCATCTCCATTATCTATCTATCATTGCTCTACTGTCTTTCACTTATCTATCGATGGATCGATCGATTCAGCTATCTATCATCTATCATTGTCTAAATGCGAAGCACCCCATAACATCACAAAGATGCCCTGGGAACATGTAGGGCTGGTATTCCACGTTTTACGAGTACCAGAGATTGCCCTGCATGCCTGGCTCAGCTGCAGGAGGTGCAGAGCTGGACCTGCAGCGGACTCTCGGCCTGGACGTCCAGAGAAAGGGCTGCTGAGAGGGAGGGCCGTGGGGGCATGGACATGCAGCGCCATGGGGCTTTGTGCGATGCCTTCTCTGCTTCCTGTGTGGAGCGCCACCCAGCATCAAGGCCCAGCCTGCCCTGCAGCCAGGGTGCGCGGGCGGCGCTGAGTCCCTCCCCGAACATCTCGCTCCTTGATCTCTGCTTTCTCTCTCTTCTGGCTGAGATGGAAGCACCTGCCTACCAGCCCCCCAAGGACACAGTCCTGAGGTAGGGGAAAGCCGAGGAGCCCACCCCCCCCCCCCCCGCCGTCAGCACTGATAGCACTAATATGACAGGCTCATCATCCAGGCCGGTGTTAATTGGCTTCTCTGTCTCTCTCCCTTTCGAGCTCTCTCTCTCTAAGTTGAGTCAATATCAAAATGCATCAATAGAGACATCAGAGACACATTGAGAACTTTCTTCCCCCATCTTTGAAAGTGGTGAGGCGCTCACACGGACTTATAAAATTGTGTGTCACTTTCTAAAGCTTAAAATGATTTGGAGCAGAAAATGGTTGCCTAGTTTCTCTCCAAACTCAGTCAATAAATCTGACAGATGGCCCTGAGTTATAGCCGGAGCGTCGGGCGTGCGGCGTGCAGAGTACAACCAGCTCGGCGGATCCTCGGAAGAACACGTGTGTCTCCCGGGGCTCAGGGCCGCCTGGATTTCTCTGCGGGTTCCCAGTCACGTGCAAGCCTCATTCCTGCTATCATAAATGGCGATGATGAGGTTGTAAAAGAACTGGGGGTGGAGGGGTGTTTGTGTGAGGGCGCAGACAACCAGGCAGGCTTCGGTGGGGAGAGGGAATTGCTCCCCAAAGAGGAAAGCCAGTGAGTGGGTTTGATGAAGACAGTTGATGGTGCCAGGGGCCGTGGATAATTGCACAATGTGCTCTAACCGTTCCCATAACAGGCACTTTTGCCGGGGAGGGCTGGGGTGTTGCTCAGCCTGAAGGAATCCATCCGGGGAATCTGAGAGTCTTTCAAACCATCATCCTGCTGTGGGGTCTGAAGTGCACCCTGGGAATGGGGATGGAGATGGGGGTGGGGGTGGGGATGGGGCTGGGGGTGGATGGGATGGGTCCAGCCCAGGCAACACCAGCCCCTGGCCCCAGGTTCCCCCATCTGCCTTGAGCTTCTTTAGAAGAGAAATTAGACTACTGTCAGGACATGGAGTTCGATGTCTGCATTGCAGTTCCAGGCAATGGTAGAGACCAAGTGAGCAGAAAGAAGATGGAGGTTGTGTCGGTCAGCTTTTCATGACTGTAACAAAAATACCTGAAACCATCAACTTAAAAGGAGGAGAGGTTTAGGGGTCCCCTGGAGGTGAAGTACCAAATGGCACATGTAGGGGAGAAATGGGCTCACCTTGCAGTGGCTGGGGAGCGAAGAGAGGAGGAGGAGGAGCCCGGAGACCCAGGGTTCACTCTGGACACAACCCCGAAGGCCACCATAGCACGACAGACCGGACTGGGACCACACACTCTGTATGTGGTCTCTGGGGACATTTAATATCCAAGTACAGCAGAGACATGGGGGACCCGCTAGACTCTGAACTTGAAACCCTTCCTTCTCCTTCCACCAGCGCAAGTGAAGAGAGATGCAGTGTGGGGCATCATGGACACGCTTGTAAATGCTTACTCGGAAAAGGATGCAAAGTATAGAAGGTCAGTCCTGGGATGTTCTAGATTCGGCAATAAGTAGAAGCACCCCGAATGACCACCCATGGGATCACGATTCACAAGCGTGGTGCAGTCTGTTAGGGAATACCAGACACCCGTGAAAGAACTGGGGAAGAGTCTTCAGAGCACAGCCACACAAACCAGCACGGGAAGTGGTTCCTCACCATTCCGGAAGCCGGAGGCTCAGAGCCAGGGTCCCGCAGGTCTGGCGTCTGGTGAAGGCCTACTTTACAAGATGGCTCCTCTGCCGGCATCCTCATGGGTGGCAGGGGCCCACAACATCCCCTGATCCTCATCTGCAAGGATCCCGACCCCCTTCCTCATGACCCCCCACCACACACAGACCCCACTCCCCCGCCACGTTCACATTGGGATTTGGAGGAACCCACAGTGCATCTTGTACAGACGCGAGGCTTGCAAAGAATTACCAAGAAGCAGGGCTCAGGGAGATCAAGCTCCAGATACACCTGGGACTCTGCTAACACTTAACACTTCTCCTGAACTTCTTTGGAGGTGAGGATAAAGGTCGAGGAGAGGAGAACATAGATAAAAGGGCACATACTTTCTGCAGTGTGGAAAGCCCCTCAAAGAACACCCACTTCCAGGCCCAAGTGCACCATCTCAGGACAGAGATCCAGGGTGCGGCTGAGGGCGGTGCGTTTGAGTCCGTCCAGCCTCAGGGCCGCTTCAGCTGCCCTCAGCTACTTTATAATTTAATCCAGTAAGTGTTGATATTTCTCCTGCTCCAGACCCCTCCCCTCCTCCAGAACTAAAAAAGAGGGTAGCTATAAATATAATTTGATAAAAGGTGTCAACTTTTAATAAAAACAGATGTCACCAACTTTCCAGGGCTTTCATTTCTGCATCCCTGGGATTTGTTCCAATTTCATGATGTTGTCAACTCCAAAATGAATTACCTTCTGTAAGGTAAAGTAAGAGGCATGGGGAAGTTTCCGAAAGGACTTTGGGGATTTCAGTCCATAGCCAGGCCCAGCTTGGTCGGGGAAGTTCTCCTCTCTGGGGGATGTGAGCCACAAAACCTTTTCAGAAAAAATCAACCTTGGGGTTTTCACCATTAGGAGGCGTTTTCCAAGCGAACTGAGCCTAGAAGTTTATCAATGAAACCCTGCAGCCTTCACTGGTCCTGATCCAGCCCCAACTTTGTCCTCCTACTCTAGTTCTTTCAGTGCTAAACTGTGGAAAGTAGGTCGAAAACTCCACTCAGCCAGAACGGAAGATGACTAAAACTGTGCTTTTGTGACTTAGTACATGACACATACATACATCTGCCGAGAAGGAGCAACGGCACTGTGTCACAAATCTGATCCTCTGTCTCCCTCTTTCTGTCTCTCTCAGTATCTATCTACCCATCTTTCTTTCTTTCTTTCTTTCTTTCTTTCTTTCTTTCTTTCTTTCTTTCTTTCTTTCGTTCTTTCTTTCTTTCTTTCTTTCTTTCTTTCTTTCTTTCTTTCTTTCTAGCTAGCTAGCTATCTTCTATCAACACAATTTATCTCTATCTCTATGGTCTCTATCTCTCTATAGTTTCTATCATCTTTCTACCTACCTACCTCTATCATCTAACTGTCTATATCATTCATCTCTCTCCATCATCTCTGTCTATCTATCTATCTATCTCCCTCTCTAACTCTCAGTCTCTCTTTTGTGATACTGGGACTTTGAACTCACAGCTTTCTGCAGGCTCATTACTGCTGAGCCATACCTCCAGCCCTGTTTTTCACTGGCTACTTTTAGGACAGGGTCTCACTTCCCACCTGATGCGTACCTGCGCTGTGTGTGGGCCGATTGCAAGCTTCCTGCCATGTCTGGGATCACAGCATGTCTCTTCCTGTCTGGAGAGATGGAGTCTCATGGGCTTGTCCATCCAGACTGGCCTGACATCGTGACTCTCTTGCTCTTAGTGTCCCATGTAGATGGGATGGCATGTGCATGCTACTGTGCCCTGCTTCCTTGGTTGAGATCGGACCTTGTGAACTCTTTCTGTCTCAGCTGGCCTCAAACCTCAGTCCTTCTGTTCTCAGCCTCTCACGTAGCTGGGATTGTAAGTGTGAGCCACCAGCCCCTAGCTTCTTCCTCTTTTTTCTGGCATTGCTTGTTCTTCTCTACTTGCCCAACTCACAGCCCATGTTAGTCTGTGCTTGCAAGTGATCATCTGCCTTTCCTAGTTTTTAATCTAGGCCTTTGCTCTCTCTTGCCCTGAAAGTCTGGTCTCTGTTGATGAAAAGGTGGCATGTACATGATTATTCTACCTTTTCATCTTGCAACATGCTACTTCATCAGGGCACAGCTCTGAAACATTATTCCCTCTTTCTTTTCTTGGGAGAGGTGAAGGTTTTCTCTGAGTTTGGCAACTTGGAGTACAGCAACAGAAACTCATTACAGACATAAGCTTAGGTTCTGACATTTGGATTTTTATGTGGAAGATTGGAATATATATTTTTAATTTTAATTACTGTCCAATGCTTTCCAGACGGCTATAAAAATGTACACCTTCGCCAGAAACTTACGACCTGTTCTCTCCAGTCTCCTGCCAACTGGAGGTAGGTGCTAAAGTTCTCTTTAATTTTTATGGTCTGATTGTTGTAAAGAGATGTTTCATTCTAACTTCAAATTGCATTTCCCTGACTTCTAATGAGTGAAGAGTGTTTTCTCCATTTCTTAATCATTTCTAGCTACTCTCCGATGGATGGGCCGCCCACGGGCGAAGTGGATCTGTTTTTAGCCAAGTATCTTTTCTTGCCTTGTCAGGGTTAAGGGATTTGGACTTCACAGCTCTTAACCCTTTGCTTGTCATGTTGGTTTTGAATTCGGCATTTAGACTTAGCATAGTGCACAGTTTATTTTGCAGCTCCTGGCCTTGTTTAAGGAATTCTCTCCTCTAGATGCTCTGCACCTTTGCAGGTGTCTCGTTCACATCTGCATTCTCACTTTGCGAGGCAGGAAGAGGGGGCGGTTGTGTTTCCTCTGGAAAACATGGCCAGCTTCCCCAGCACCACACCAAAGGCCAGTTGTCCTAACCCACGGCAGCAGATGCTCCCACGGGAAGACCGGGGCCTGGAGCTCCTGCTCAATGCCTCTCCCAGGGCCTCTGGGCAGGTGGCTCGCAGTCTGTCTGGGGAGCACTGAGCGAGATCTTGCTCCCGCTTTTCTCTTCCAGTTGTGCTTGACTGTTCCCTATAAAATCTGCCCAACGGGATTATGAGGGCTTTGACTAATGCTTGGAGTCACCCCGACCCCATCAGTCAATCAGCCATGGCAGAGCACGGTCTTTTCCCGCCTCTTTCCTATACTGTTGACGGTGGTGCTAATGGGGTTCAGCCAGCATCACCCACAGGCCGTGCTCCAGCACCCAGCCCCAGCCCCTAGTTTGGTTGTTCATTCATTTCAGGTACCTACTTGCTAAAATACTAGAAAGGCTCTTAAGTTGGCGCACGTCTTTTGTATCTACCTGTCCCACCAAACTTCACTCTTCATTCTGGTAGTTGGTTTCCTCGACTGTCTGGTTATACCATGCTCTGTTTACATACTTCAACCTCTTACTTCAGTGCCTTTTCCACAATGGTACAATAGCATGGCGTAGTGGGAATCTGGGCCTTGCCGGTTTAAGCAGTTAGAGTTTTATTTGTTTACAGTACTAGGGTTTGGACTCCGGGTCTCATGGTTGCTAGACAGGTACTCTCCCACCTGAGCCTCTCCCAGCCCTTTATTATGTTACTACTTTGGACTTTATTGCTTTATTTCTTAATAGGTTCATGAATTTTTGCCAGGGAAGAGCCTCAGACCATTATACTCCGGTCTACAGCGTAGCTGAGAATAGGCAATCACCACTACACCTGACTTATTGATTGAGATGAGCTCTTGATAATGTTTTGCCCAGATTGGCCTCAAACGATGATCCTCCAGATCTCTGCCTCTGAAGTAGCATGCGCCATCATTTTTAAATCATAAATAAATGGGATTCATTTAGTACAATGCTACTTAAGATATTTTTATATCAATGACATCTAACTTTTGAGCATCTTTCCAGGATCATTAATGTGTTAATGTGTTTTCTCCTTTATTTTTTATGGAAGAAATAACATTAAACATTTTTCTTATCTTATATTTTATTATCTCTTAAGTAGTTGTACAAAGGAATTTCAGTTCAATGTGTCAATTGAAGAGTAAAATACATCTTAATACATTAGCAGACTAACACTGGGCCAGCCTTCCATTGCTGGAGAAAAATCTCATTTAAAGATTATGTTTAAAGGCAATTAATAATAATTGAAATAAGAGAATGTGACTATTTATAGAGTTTATTCACTTTCCTAGTTGATTAGTATTATTTTATAATATTGTTGTTTTGTGTATTATTCCTAACTGATGTCAGTGAGTTGGCCGGGCCTGGCATTTGGGTTTAGGATTTTCCTTTCTCACTATGGACAGAAACAGGGAGACAGGAGGACACTTGGTCCTCCTCCTCCTCCATCTCACTTCTGTTACCACCTAGACTTCTAGCTCTTCATTTCTTCTTTCTATGTATCTTGCCAGTGAGCTAATTACTATTGATTTCTCCTTTTCCACTAATTACTTTGATGTCAGGACAGGGCAGGTCATCACCACAAAAGCCCCGCTGCTTCCTACCTCGTGTGTCTCCCTGTTGGCGGGGCTGTGTGGAGCATTCCACCTGCAGGGATTCTGAGTTTCGATGCCAGGCTGGCTCTGAGACACCACTGACTGACATGACAGAGACCAGGATTGGTATGGGCTAGGCCCAGAGCTGAGAGCCTGGGAAACACTGAGAATTCTGCCCCTGCCTCTGGCTCCCACCTCCAAGTGCAGAAGCTCCACTAGTCTCTGGGGAGGAGGAGAGGGGACAACACACACTGGTGGACCAGCACAGCCACTTGGGATCCAGCCAGCTCCTCCCATCCTGAGAAATAGTCAGGTGTTGCTGCCCTGGGTGGGGCATCCAGATGTCTGCCCTGTTGTATGTGTTCCTTGTGTGCTTCTCATTGGCTGCTGCCCTGTCACATGTGTTCCTTGAGTGCTTCTCATTGGCTGCTGCCCTGTCACATGTATTTCTTGTGTGCTTCTCATTGGCTACTCACGGTCCACGTGCCTGCATTGATAATTTTGTGCAGCCTACAAATAATCCAATACAAATATCCCAAATGGCTAACATTTCCCCAGCCCTGCAGACCATTCCATTTGGAAGGATTGTGGTGAAGAAGCAACCATGGGTGGCTTTCCAGGAGGTGTAGCTAGTTCCAACAAGGGTTTCCTTTAGTGGTTATTTGAACTTGTTCTGCACAGGGCTCTTCATCATCTTTATAAACTTACATAAAATAAATCCGTTTATAGGTAATTCTGCTTGTATTCTGTGGCTTCTGCTGTGTTTCAGTAGGAACTCTGTGTCTTCACAACATATATTGAATGCATATGTGACTACATACACATACACATGCATGCTTCTCCTCACCTCCATGTTAAACCGCTTCCTTCACTCCATTCATTGCTTAATAAGAGCAGTCATTCCTCAAGCTTCCCCTAGGTGGGGCATCTGAGTCTACTGCCCTGGGGCATATTCTCCAGGAAGTGTGGGATCCCAGCTCCGGGCTCCAGGCTCCCTGGGGACAGTCCTGGATGTCAGATTCCGCCCTGCCATGTCCTCACATGACACCTGTACTTCTCAGAGCAGCAAGAGGGGGAGGTGGGGCCAAGTCACCCCTCATTTCTTCCCTCATCTGTAAATGTTTAAATGCAATGCCTCTACTTGAACTGAAAGGTAGCCGCGTGGTTCCACAGAGGAGGAAGTCCTAAGGATTCTGGTAGAAGTGGAAATAGCATTGCCTCCACTGGCATCTTCACCTGATGGGCCCTGAGCGAGGCTGTTTCCAGGCACAGCCCGCCTGGGTTCTCTCCCGGGCTGGCTCCGCTAGACGCATGTATGTAGCTTTCCCCTACAGACGTTCCACATTCCTGGCACCTTCAGTTCCCTGGGGTCTCTGTGGCATCTTTGTGTAGGACAACTCTCCAGAATTTTCTGCAAAGACCCCAACCTGGGTACCCACTGCCTGGGCTCCCAAGCGTTTCTTGGAACCTGAGCAGAAGCCTTCCTGACCCTGTCTACAGTCTGGAGAGCCAGCATCTCACCAGCAGCCCTGGCGTCTGCTACCAGTGGAAGCAGTAACAGAGTCACTCTGAGTCCCTGCAAGTACTGAAAACCAATTGTACAGGAACAACCTCCCAAGAGGCCCTGGTAACAGGCTACCCT
The DNA here is from genome assembly GCF_024711535.1 of Dipodomys merriami. Lineage (NCBI taxonomy): Eukaryota > Metazoa > Chordata > Mammalia > Rodentia > Heteromyidae > Dipodomys > Dipodomys merriami. Next base: position 2,809,527 of record NW_027204270.1, read on the forward strand.
TACAGGTACTCTGATCTCTAGGCAAATGTTTCAAATGGATTTATTCCTTCATCAATTCTGCCTGATGGGTGGGGCCTGGCTAATCCCTGAGATGATTTCACGCTCTCTTTTGTACTGATTCGATGTACTGGGCTGCTTTTTAATGGCACAAATCCCTTCAGAAATCCAATCTTCTTTGGTCCTAAACTTAAACTAGCTTTTTGGACCAACATGAAAGTTTGTGATGACTCTGCTGGGAAGTTTTTGCTCTCACTTCTTACTGGAAACCTGGCTAAGAACAACTCACAATTTCCATGCCACAGTCCAAGTGCTTGGCTGTCTTGCAATTCCCTTTCTCTGTCAGATTCATCAGATTACTCTGTTACTTTAAACACAGCTTCACACAAAGTCTCAGGACATGGACAAAGTATGGGGAAGTTCTTTGCCACAATGTGGCATGAGGGAACTCTAGTCTGTTTCTCAATGAGTTTGTGCTCCCCACCTGAAGCCGCATGAGCACTGCCTACTGGGAAGAAGAATGCTGGATCCTTACAGAAATAAAGGAGGGGAGAGAGCCAGCTCCTGCAAGCCCTTTAGCATCTCTCAAAGACTCACCAATCCAGAACATTCTGCCTCTTCCTGCCAGACAGGTCCTTAGGGTACACTGTACCTTTCCTCGGATAGATCATGGCTCTTTTGATCTGTGTCTCAAATGATAGGGTTCAACAGGGTGCCAGCTCCCTGCTTGGGTCCCAAGCACAGAGACAGAGCCTGTTGCCTCCCAGCCCTTGTTGGGCACCAAGGTTGAAGTCTCTCTGGCTTTTGTTTAATTACATTCCAATTGGCCTCCTGAAAACAAATGAGATTGGAGAATTTCCTTTCTTAAGAAATTGTGGCATTTGATTTCTTACCCTGGCCCCTCCTCCCTGCTTCCTCCCTCCCTCCTTCCCTCACTCCTCTCTCTCTCTCTCTCTCTCTCTCTCTCTCTCTCTCTCTCTCTCTCTCTCTCTCTGCTTCCTAGCTGCCATGAGGTGAACAGCTCCTTCTGACACACATCTTTTCTGTGATGTGTTCATCAATCAGAAGCCTAAAGGCAAAGAGGCTGAGTGACTATAGATTGAATCCTCTAGAACTGTGAGCAGACAGAAACTTTCCTCTTTCTTCCTAAGCTGCCGGGTAGCAGGAGTGGGTGGCATCCAGCCCAAAGGCTATTTAAGGTCTAGGAAATCATCTGTACATGAGGCCACAGACACACATGCTTGTCACATGGTTTTTACTGGCTGTGGTGGCCCACCTGCCTGTAACCATAATTGTGTATGGCCTGTGAGTGATAGTCTACATATTCACATGACCCTTGGCAGAAAAAAGTTTCCCTTACCCATAGGCTCTGGGTGATATTGTTACAGTAATGCAGACCTGACTAGCACATACTTGCACAAACGTTTGGTCTTAAGTGATTCATCTAAGGTGCGGCATGACCAGACTCAGGTCGGGTATCTGCCTTGTTCTTTTCATGAAAAGACTATAAGTTCTGAGCATCAGTACTGGAAGAGACCATTGGGTTCAGCAGCCAAATCACCTCTGGGCTCCTGGTACTCTATAAACAGATGCCTCTCCAGGGCATCTTCCAGGACCCTGGTAGCCAGCAGGGATCTGTAACTTCTGTCCCTGGCGAAGCTAAGCCACAGCCATCCAGGCAATGATTCTGCTCAAATAACCAAGAATGTGGCTGCAACACCATCATTAGGGCCCGTTGCCTTCAGAGAGTGACAGATGCCCAGTTCCAGCCACGAGTGTTTACACAGGAAGGCATCAGAAGATTAAATATGACTTCATTTCTTGACAACAGACCCAGGCCCTATTCAATATCAATATGCTGGGATTATTATTATTTTATGAAAACAATAATTCACAGTTTGCTGAAAGAGAATAACAGTATTGATCTCCTGAACAGCGCATTTTATTTTCCATTAAATTTTTATGGAGCATGACAAGTTGTGTGCAGGGGTCTGATCTTTCCCCCACATTAATGTACAAAGCTTTTGCAGATGTAGAAATTATGAGGGCTGTGTTAATAAAATCAGCTCAGATGCTCTAGGAACAAAAAGTAAACATTTCCTCACTGGAGTTTTGCCCTGAGCTTATTAGTTTTTGAGGTTTGTGAACTGACCCACAAAGGAAATGGAAATCTCTCCTTGGTGAACAGAGAGAAAGAAATATGTTAGCCGCAATCAGAAATTCTTTCTCCGAGGCTCTTAATGGCATTGCAAATGTACATTTCCGAAGCAGCAGAGCAAGAGCAATCAAAGCATTGGCAATTCAGTCTTCCCATGTGTCTCCCTACGCAGCAGCATTATCTGCCTCTATACCGACGTCTCATCGCTTCCATCGCTTGGAGGAAGTATATTCTCAGCAATGCTTTTCTGAACATCTTAACACTAGGACACTTTTCTCATCCCATGCATTCCCACCAGCAGATCTTATCAATGGCCGATCTACTGGCTATTTGATGATGGTGATGTTTGGATTGTCTTTCTTAATTCTGAAAATTCTAGGCTGTAAACTAGAGGGATTCATTGCTATTGGTAGTAAGACTGATTTTGTTCTCTCTCTCCTACACACACACACACACACACACACACACACACACACACACACACACACATTAAAATATAGAAAGAAAGCCAGGTGTCAGTGGCTCCTGCCTGTAACCTTAGCTACTCAGTCGGCTGAGATCTACGGGCTGCGGTTCAAGGTCAATCTGGGCAGAGACAAAGTCTATGAGACTCTTATCCCCAATTAACCACAAAGAGCTGGAAGTAGAGCTATGGTTCAAGTGCTAGAGCAGCAGCATTGAACAAAAGAGCTCAGGGACAGTGCCCAGGCCCCAAATTAAGGCCCAGGACCAATACAAATTAAAAACTAAAATACAAAAAGAGCTGCTATTGCCAAAACCTTGGTCTGGCTATCATAAATCAGGACAATCTTAAGCAATCATAGATTTCGGTGTGTGATGAGCTAAATACCTTTTTCAGCTGGCTACCCTCACGCTGCTATGAACATGTAGGGTCTGTGTGTATGTGATTATTTTCTCTTGTTCCAACTGAATGTCTTAAATTTTGAGTCAATTCTGACACTGCCCAGGTTTCGTGATGACCCCACAAGCAGAGAACTCAGCCCTGCAAGCATGCCCACTTCCCATGCCAAGAGTGGATGCTGAATTCCAGGTTACCTGCACTGCTACCTCAATGACTATAAATGCAGGGCTGTCCCACACCCCCTTCCCAGTTCAGGAATCTTCTGGGACAACTCACCTAACTCAGGAACAGTGACATACTCACCATTGCAGTTTTATCATGAGGGATGAATGCCAGGGACGCTTTCATAGACCCAACACCGGAAAAGATGCAGCAAGGGGTGGGCAGCTGCTGTGTCCCTGGAGGGGGGGGCGGAGCGGGGAGTGCCATCAGAAACCCTGTAACCCAGTGTCTCGCCAGCAGAATCCTCCTAGATCCTGGCTTTTTGGAGTTTTCATGGAAGTCTTGGTTGACCAGACCGCTGGCCTTTGGTCATTGAACTTCGTTTTCAGCCCCTGTGGCACCCTTGGAGGTTGGGGGTCGGAGAGTTTAAAGCTCTAACCACATAACCACAGGACTCCTTCTGCTGGAGCCAGTCCATCCTGAGGCTCTACAGGGGCCCGATGAAAGCCACTCCATTAACTTAGACTCAGATGGGATCCAAGAGACTGGCAAGTAACCACAAAGGTTCCCAGGGGTTTTAGGAGATCTTCCCCAGGAGTCATGAAGGGACATCACGTTCTCCCAACATGTCAGCTGGGGATAGGAGAGGCAGTGCATGATGTTCGAATGCCCATCTTTCTCTCCTGCCCGGGCACAGCTTCACAGAGCCCACATACACTCCAGGCCCTGGTGTGCGGTGCCAGGGGGAGGAAATGGGCTGCCGAGTTGTCTTTTTCACATCATTAGATGGAAGTAGGAAGAGATTCTTTTTTTCCATTTCTGACTGCGCCTGTTTCATCGGAGGAAACCCTTCATCTTTCAGCATCTTGCACTCTCTTGCCCCTACATGAGTCCTAACGAAATTAAAATGAACTGAAATCAGGCTCTGTTTTCTTCATAAAGCCCCTGCATTCAGAACCCCACATGGCCATTTCTGGTGATAAATTCTGACACAGGATGGCCTGTCCCTGTGCTTCTGTGGAGGTCACTGCCCTGGAAGGTGTGAGCAGTCCCATAAATCACTCTCCCAGCACTTTCTACTAGGGGGAATCCTCTGACACCTCCAAACTTGATCTTAGTCCTACAGGAACCTGGCATAACCCAGACCAGCCACTTGAGACCTTGGTTAACAGCCAACTCCTACGTATCCTTTATGGTCCACTTCCCTCACCCCAAGGAGTCCTGTGCTGTTGAAGATCGCACAGAGGCCCCTGGCTGAAGGTGGAGGCCAACCCTTCTCTACCCTTCTCTACAAGGTGTGACACCTTGATCCTTCCATTCTCTTCCTAGCACGACAACAACTTGTCTGTTATGCACAACATCCTTACTTGTTCCCATTAGCACAAGACTGGCTCCATCCTATTTTCCCTCCATTAATTGTGGTCATAGAACAGTGTACGCTTGGAAACTAAGACAGGATGTCTGTCATTAAATTTTGCTCAGATCCCAGGCTCTGACACGGTCTCTACCTCATCTGGGAGTGAAGCATGAAATATGTCAGGGACATTAACGTTTGTGTGTACAAAATACAAAAAAAAATAATTCATTTGGGGAAAAACATGGGTTTGAAAAACAAACGTACTCTGAAAATCAAAACAATGTTGACTCACAAGAATGAATTTATTTTGGAAGCCAGCAATTTCAGATTTAATTGTGTTGATTTGTCATATTTTTTCCCCTCCACTCTGTTCTCCACAGTGCTTTGCTGGAAATGCTCAAAGCTGCCTGCACTTGATTGATGTTATGTGGCAGAAGACCCCCATGCTTCCAAACACAGACCCCACAGCGAGTTCCTCTTTCAAGTGCAATTAAAAGAGTTGGAATGCTCGATTTGAAATTTCATCCTCATACTTCAAAGAAATTAGTCTGATGAGTGACTGCAATGGAGTGGAGCTAATAATGAAAATAATTAATGCTTGAAAATACTTCACAGGCACAGAGAGTGCATGTGTACCTTCTGTCTGTTTGAAGAAAGCCTCCCCAGTCAGAAAGGGAATATCTAGAAGGCCAAATTGTCCATCCCAAGTCCCAGAAGTTCACCATGGAGGCATAATTAAGAGAAGATATCTCCGCCACGCTTCTGCTTGGACCAGCATTTGTAAACAGTGGGGCCATTTAACTAAATTCGCTTAATTGCTACAGAAAACATGGACCAGACTTCCAAATATCACGAGTGCTCAGGAGAAAGCAGTGAAGGAAGATGAAAGTGGGGTGGTGTGTCTGAAGCAAAAGAGATTCTCCACGTCTCACACTTAAATGCACCCCACCAAACTCAGGGCATGCTTTGAAACCCTGATTCTAAACCTCGCGGATCGGGATGGGGTGAAATGGTTGATGCTGCCCTACTAACCTTGGCCATGTGACAAGTCGACCTCAGAAGAGGGATGGCAGGGCCAAAACACTTCCGGGTGAAGCACTTTGGATATGGACGACACTGCCCCCTCCTCTCCCAGCAGTGACCTCATGCTTTCCCACAGCCTCCCCACCAGGACGGGCTTCTCCCTCAATCCCATTACAGACCCAAGCATTCCTGCCCCCCCGCTCCCCAAGCACCTGCCATGTGCCACATTGCTCCCCGCCTCCAAGGTCCTGACCTGTCCCTCTGATGACTCAGGTGTTTACCTCCCGACCAACTTCCTGAAGTCATTCTTCACACACTGGATTTGGGGTCCCTTACTTTCTGTGTTGGGCTGAATTAGGTTCCTCCAAAATTGTATCCCCTGATCTCCAGACCTTGGGTGTGACTGTCTTCAGAGAGAGAACCTCCTGAAGGTCACAAAGGTGACACCCTGATCTGGTAAGGAGACAGAGACATCAGAAATCTCTCCACACATGCACAGAAAAGACAGCATGAGAACGGGGCAAGGAGGAGGCCACCCGCAACCCGGGAAGAAAGCCCCCACCAGCTGCTGGGTCCAACGGCACCTTGGTCTTGGGCTTTCTGAGGGAAGTCTGCTGTGTGGGCCACTTAGTCTATGTCCGTGAGATTGTTCAGGAAGCCCAGGAGCCTAAGACTCCTTCCTAACACTCTTCAACCTCCCTCTGCTCATCTGCCCATCCCTACACCTTCCACCCTGCTGCCTTTGTTTTTAACCACCCCGTGCTGCGGAGGGCTACGTCTGTTTCCAACCCTCCATGCTGTCCAAACTTCAAGCTCTCTGTACTCAATCTCTTCACATCCTGCTTCACCATCTTAAAGAGCCTCCAGTCTCCTTACTACCCCCATACACTGCCTTCTGCACTTTCCTCCTTCACTGCAGATCTACCGCCCTTCAACCTGGCCACCGCTCACCCATGCCCTAAATGATTCCATGCATCTCTGCTCCAAAGGACTCTCTTCTTCCGGCTCCTGCTTATGTCCAGGCTTATAGCGCACACTCCAAATTCAAACTGAAGACATGTATTCCACAGGATCCCCTATTTTCTTCTGAGGAAATGATAGCACCCACAGTTCACAGGGTGAGCCGTTTATCACCACAGGGTTGCCGTCACCCTTAGACTTTTCTAATGGACAGAGGCAGAAACCGAGCAAACCTTGTTGATTGATTCATTCCATGTGGTCTGAATACCTAAAATTGGAAAGAAATTTCAGAATTGAAGATCTAGATGTACACACCTCAGTCGATTGGAGACACGCTGGGCTGGGTTTGTCCTGCGTTGTCCTCGGCTGCGCCTGAATCCTCGTGTGATCTAGTTCTCAGCTCTTAATTTGTGAAAAGATGTCTCCCCAAAAGGAAATGATGTCCAAAAAGCAACATAAAAAATAGTGATAGTCCCTGAGCCAAGCCGAGCACATAATGTGTTTAAGTGATAAAATGAATCTGTGAGATTTGTTGGAAGGTGGCATGTCTTTCACAGAAGTTGGGTGTTGTTAAGGGAAAAGTGAATCCAGCATCCTCAGTATAGCGCCGAACTCTTTATCCCCAGCCTTCAATAGTGATTCTCCTTGGGACTATTGACCCAGATAACTGTACACATCTGTGGAAAGAAAATGTGTTTCCAGTTTATGCTGATCACCCCCCTTTAAGTTGAATACATACCTTTTCTGAGACATTAAATTCTTCTTGTTTGCATCCCCAGGTCTTCCTCCTCACCTCCCTCTTTCATTTCCACTTCTTCATTTTTGCTGGTAAATTAAGAGTCTCTTGGATTTGTTTGCTGGGTTTGCTTTGAAACTTAACCCTCAGCCTTCTGCGTAGCTAAATTTACAAGTATGAGGTACTGTACCCAGATAGCTAGGTTTCTCTTAATCAGTTCTCTCCTAGAACAATTCTTCCTTGTCTCCTCTACGTGGCCTTGAAACATTGGAGGGACTCCAGCTCTGAGTCTCCTGTCCTCTGCCCTGACCCTAGATCCTCTCTCCTGGAGAAAAGATCAGCATGGTTCTCACCAGTGACCCAACCTTCTACTCATTGCCCAGCTTCCCTTCTTCCCCCACATCATACATACAGATGTGCACCTGACTGTACAGAGATGCACCAAAGGCATTTCCAACCCCGAGCCCTGCTCCACCCCACCCACTCAGCCTCACGGGTCATTCCCAATGAATACCATCACCTTTGCCCCTGATGCCCAAGCCAGCTCAGCCCCCATGGCTAAGAGTCTTGGTTCAGGAAGCCACCCACATTGTGTGGGAGCTTAGCATCAAAGACCCCATTATGGAGGTGGGAATTTGGGTAAGAACACAGAAGAGCACTGGGGAGCTTGCTCCGCACGTGCTAGGGAACAGTGGTCTCTTCCGTGTTCCATTGTGGTCTATGTCCAGTAATTCCCAGCAGGTTGCAATGACACTGAGTGCAGTCAGTGATCCTGGCAGGGAATAAAATCAAACCAAGGAAACTGGCTGGAGAGAAAAGAAACGAGATGGAGAGGGAGAATCAACTGGAAATAGAGGGCAAAGTGGAGAGAGAGAAAAAATATTAACAATATTACTTGAGCTCTTGAGTCCAACTCTGCCTGCAGCAAAGCCGTTTCTCTGATCTTCCAGTTATAGACACCCAAACATTCTCATTTGTCTTTGTTTAACCTCGCCTGACTTAGGTGTCTGACACTTGCAACAAAGATTCCTCACAAACACAAGAATTCTGTTCGAGAAGAGATTTGAGACATCTTGTAAAGATTTGTAAAGATAGATAAGATGTAGCAACAGATCAAGAATTTAAATTTGGAATGCCATGCAAAAGAACAATGTGGGAAGGTTTGTTGTTTTTTTTAAAGAAAAGGATTTAGAAATGGATATAAAATAGCAAAGCATAAACTATGTCTGCACTTGGCAGAGCTAAGACACATTTTGTGCCTGGCAGTTGACACATACGGGGACTTACCAAGAGGGGCACAACTCATAGGGTAGACAGCCTAGAAATTGGTGATGTGTTTGGTCGAGCGAAGCATGCCAACTCCCGCAATGCAACAAGGAAATCAGGATTGGGTGCACTAGGATAAAACCAAGGCATCCAAGCTCTCCAGAAAGTGTCAATCTGTCTTCTCTGGCAGTTACAGCCGACCAGAATCCACTGTCCCTCCTTATCTGCTAGGCTTCCACCTCCCAGGTTCACCTGCAGCTGGCTGCACTTTCTTTGCTGTACCCCGGGAGTTTTCCTGCTCAATCACATCTGTGGGTCTACCTCCCCCTCCTGGGACAGCCCAGGGCGATGGGCGAGAGCTGGTGATGGGATCCAGCCTGACCACCCTGGGGCAGGTGGCAGCTCTGGGGTAGGTTGCCCCTGGCACTTCTGAGGGTTCTTGCAGGACGATCTCTGCTTTTGGTGTTTGTATAGGGCTTCCCCCCACTTCTCCTTACTTTCTCCCTCCTGGGACCCCCTCCCCCTCCCAGATAAGCTGCCTTGTCTTGGTGTTTGAGAAACCATGGAACAGCCTGTAGATGGTTCTATGGGGGGCTGTGAGAAGTCCCTTGCTTCTTGCCATCCACATGCACATGGAGGCCTTTCTCCAACTCTGGGCTGTCCAAAGCCCTGGGATTGGAAATGATGCAGGTTGTCTCTGACTCAAGGACCTCAGATTTGCTTCTTGAAAAGCACTTTATTGCCTGGCTCCGGTGGCTCACGCCTGTCATCCTAGCTACTCTGGAGGCTGAGATCTGAGGATCGCAGTTCGAAGCCAGCCCAGGCAGAAAAGACCCCGTGAGACTTATCTCCAATTAACCACTCTAGAACCAGAAGTGGAGCTGTGCTAAAGCACTAGCCTTGAGCAAAAGAGCTCAGGGATAGTGCCTACGCCCTGAGTTCAAGCCCCATGACCACCACTAACAACAAAAAATACCTTGTTTAGAAATCCAAGGTTTCTTTGTGCTCCAAACAGAAATGCCAGATTTCCCTGTATCTTCTTGAATCTTTATGTCCATTGTTCTGCGTTGCTCTGACATCTTTAGATCCTTTGTGATCTTCAGGGAGCCTGCCTCCTCCAGGGCTCCCCCAGACAGCAGACCCCTGTCCTGTGGAAAGTGCCTTCCCCTTGTAAATCACCCACCCCACGCCCCACAGCCCAGCCAGCTCCTTATGAAACGTTCACACACTGAACCAGGACCTGCTCTGCCCCCGGCCGCCTCCAGGCCAGGCTTTATAATCTTTTGAGGTCAGAGCCTGCCAAAATGGTTCAAGGTCTGATCCTCAGCTTGCTTGAGCTCTCCAATCCTGTTCATCCCCTCCTTCCCATGAACACTGCAGGGGAATCCCCGGGCTGTGCTTTGTCCAAACTCTCCCTGCCTTCTGCCCAGGCGGGGCCCTTCCCATTGTGACTCCGTTTAGTGTAGTATGGCCTGTACTTCTTGGGGACTGTGACAGTAAATCATCCTTCCAGGTGGCTAAATCTGTACCTGTCACCTTGCTATATCTGATTTAACACTAGGTCTGGCACAACCCAAGGTCCTCTACAAGATGATTGTCTTTAAACCAGATTCCTGGCAAACCCCATACTCCACTCCCTGTCCCTTGGAGCTGGGGACAGAGTGCCATCAGACAGGGACTTCCTCGTGTGTCACCTGCAAGTGGAGATGCTGTATTCACCTCAGAGTCATCAAATGTGAGGAAATAGTGAAACAGAAAAGGAGAGAGACAGACAGACAGAGAGACAAAGGAAGACAGAGACCAAGAATGCATTGACACATAGCACGCACTGTCCATTATTAGATTTTTTTTTCATTCCCCTTATTTTTGCCTTAGGTATGAATTCTAGGCTCAGATGATTTGGGGCAGAGTCCCACAAAGCCACTTGCTCTATCTGAGACACAGACAAGCTGCATCAATGAATGACTGATTCATGAATGAATGAATATAGTTTTCCTGTGGAAAAAAAATCTTCCTTTTCTTAAAAGAATTATGTAACACTTCAGCTTTCCAATTCTCGTTTCTTATATTCAATTCAAAGCACTAAGCTAATAAGTACTCTGCCAATTATTCAGTTCCACTGACAATGTATAAGGTAATAAATCATTATTTCATTCAGCTAAAAAATATGACATAAAAAAACAAAACAAAATGACTGCCAAGGAAATAACAGAGGATTGACGGGGCCACCCCGCACATCCTGTGCCCAACCCACATGGCTCCCCTGTCTTCGCTTTCTGCAGTGTTAGTCTCACATAAGTGGTTATTACCACATGAAACACACTGAGATTATTTCAATTAATTATGTTTGCTGCATTGTTTCAAACGATTATTCCACTGTTTACCGACAATTAAAGGGGCTTTCATGCTAAGTGTGCTGCCTGAGGGCCCGGTGAGTTAGGAGCAGGGATAAAGTCCCTGAAAGGAGCTCTGTACTTCCCAGAAGCCCCTTCTTTGGAAGCCCAGGACATGCGAGTGTCTCTCAGGGCATTGGAGTGTCTCTGAGGTGATGGTTCAAAGGGCGGTAAAGGATGAACGATCACACGAATGACTTCTAAAGCTTCAAACTCTTTTCTCCCAGCTTAGAATAAAAGGATATTTCCACTTTACCAGTGATGTCTAGCAGGGAGAGCCAACCAGGTGTTCCCACACTGCTCTGGGGAACATGCTGGCTAAGGGGACCCTCCCAGGCCACTGCTACTGAGAGGGGAGTGAGTTGAAACATAATGAATGACCAAGGGAGGCCTGGGCCAGCCAAAGCCTGCTCTAGCAGATTCCCAAGGCCTGCTGCTATGCCAGCGGTAACCCTGGGGCTCCTGGGTGGCTGGTAAGAGCCTTGGGTGGCATGTTGGGTCATCCGGCTCAACGGATGCTTGAATTTCAATGGTGACTCCTCCTGACCCAGAGATGGTTTTTGCAGAGGTGAAGTGTTTGGTTTCTAGGCAGCAGATTTCTTCACTTTGCTCAGAGGATGTCCTCTGAGTACGTTTGACTGTGAAGCTGCCAGGCGGAGGCTCGTTTATGGGTGTCATACAGTACCTTGGTGAGTGATGCTGTGCCCTTGAAAACACAGAGCTGCATCCTACAAACCAGCTTCTCCATGAGTTCTCTTTCCAGACCCGCGCCCAGCTTCGTGCCTTCTTTGTGGCTGAGATTTTAGAAGTCTTCCCCTTTCACGACAGATGGCTTGTCTTTGGTTTGCTGATATCAGTTGTTGATCTGTGTGTTCTGTGGTCTTCAGGTACATGCGTGCATCGTCATGACTGTGGGCCCTTCCTGATGGGTCCACTTGGCATTGTCTTTAACTTCTGGTGGCTTCTGTCTCCCCATGGTTCTCTTTGCCTGATTCTAGTTAGTTACAGATACTTTTTCTCTCTCATCTAGCACTGCAACAGGGTAGCAATCTATTAGCAGTGTCTGCCTCTTTTCCCCATCTGACAACCTTAATCTTCTCACACTTGAAGCATTGAATTCATCTATCTACGGTTTAAAGACCCATACAGCTGGCTTATATCTGTCATCTTGGTATTTATTTTCAACTTCATTCGGTTGTTTTATATTCATTGTGTTACTTGGGGTTAATCAAATGTTTTACTATTTCTGTCTTTATTCCCCCTAAAACATTGCTACTTACAGATAATGAATGACAACAAATCAAGGTCCCTGGAATAGTGCTGAGAGGAGAAATTCTCTGCTTAAATACGTACATTAGGAAAGAAGAAAGGTTGAAAAGTCAAAGATCTAAATTTCCATCTGAAGAACATAAAAATGAATATTAAATAAAACCCACAAAAGTAGGAGAAAGGGAATAATAAAGAAGTGAGCAGAAATCAATAAACGAGGGGAAAATAAAAAGTACAGAAAAATTAATGCAATCCAAGTTTGGTTATGAGCTGGATGTCAGAGGAAATGGTGGCTTGGAAACACTGGACCCTTTTGCTCCACTATGCAACAAAACAGAGGCAGGACAGTGGAGATGCACCAAAGCCCGTAACTGCTGGCTGCTTCACCAGGAAAACCCAGAGTCTCAGGCAGGTGAGAGGGCTCTGAGGCATTCCCACTTCCCCTGGGCCCACCCCTGCATCTCACCCAGCAAGGACTTGAGGGAGGGCATTCCCAGCCCCAGCCCAGGAAGCCAACCAGAGGGAGCAGAGCAGGGCTCCAGAAATCAGAAGGCCTGGACATGGCCATTGCAGGACAGAGCAACGGAGGAAGACCACCTCAGAATGGACCTCAGACGGGTCCTAAACAAAGTCCATCCTGCTTGAAACAATAATAAGCTTTTGAAAAGATACAGTAAAAGAACTTCTCTAAGTTAGAAGCATGTGGCTAATAGACATTGATTCAAACCCGTTAGCACATATATATTTCAGTAAAACAAGCACAGTGGTTCATGCCTGTAATCCTAACTATTTAGTATGCAGAGATCAGAAGGATCATGATTTTGAAATTAGTTAGGCAAAATATTAGCAAGATCCCATCTGGATGAAAAGCCTGAAGGAGGTGGATTGAACCTGACATTCCAACTATGCAGAAAGCATGGTGTACGAGGATCACAGTCTCAGCCTTCCTGGGTAAAATATAAATAAAAGACACTACCAAGTAACAAAATAAAAAATATATGAACGAGTAAAAGTGTATGTCCAGTGATAGAGGGCCTGTCTTAAAATTTCAAGGCTGTGAGTTAAAAATACACTACTACTGGGCACTGGTAGTTCACATCTGTTATCTTAACTACTCAGGAGGCTGAGAGCTGAGGATCATGGTTCAAAGTCAGTCTCAGCAGGAAAGTCTATGAGACTTTTAACTTCAGTGAATCACCAAAAATCTGAAGTGGAATTGTGGCTTAAATGGTAGAGCAACAGGCTTGAGCAAAAAAGCTAATGGACAATGCCCAGGCCTTGAGTTCAAGCTCCAGTGCTGGCACAGAAAGAAGGAAGAAAAAGAAGGGAAGAAAGGAAGGAAAAAGAAAGAAGGAAGGAAGGAAGGAAGGAAGGAAGGAAGGAAGGAAAGAAGGAAGGAAGGAAGGAAGGAAGGAAGGAAGGAAGGAAGGAAGGAAGGAAGGAAAGGAGGGAAGGAAGGAAAGAAGGAAGGAGGGAAGAAAGGAAGGAAGCAAAGAATGAAGGAAGGAAGGAAGGAAGGAAAGAAGGAAGGAAAGAAGGAAGGAGGGAAGGAAGGAAGGAAGAAAGAAACCTCAGTACTGAAAAGTACTTATGTAATTAGAAAACCATATGAGTTCTTAGTTTATAACTTAGTTCTTAACTGACTTAAAAAGCAATTGCACTAAACAACAGGGACATTCTTATATGTAACACTTACAAATGGAAGATATGCAACGTATTTGACAACACTGAACAAATTTGTATTGGAAAAACAAAGAACATGGTACATTAAAACCACCAGAAATACAGAGAGAACGAGAAATGATAAACAAGAAGGCAAATATAACAAGCCTCATACATATGTTCTTGCTCTTTTCTCAGCTTCCTTACAAGGCATAAAATTACAGAAGGAATAATTACAACAATACATTACTGGGTTTGGAGCATTTGTACATGTAAGAAAAACACAGAGGAGAGAAAGCAGAAATGTACTTGGATTTCCTTTGTAAGTCTTTTTCTCCCTTTTTTCCTGCTATAAGGATTGAACTCAGGGCCCCACATTTGTTAGGCAAGTACTCAACCACCTAAGCCATGTTTTTATTGCTTTAGTTTTTCAGACAGTGTTTCAATTTTTCCTCAAGACAGCCTTAGATGGCAACTCTCGTTTACCTCTAAGTAGCTTCCCGTTGCTGGAATTACAGACATGTATCATCAGGGTCTTGAGAATTAACCTTTTTTGTCTAGATTTGCCTAGATTTGTCATGAGCCTCCTAAGTAGCTGGGATTATATATATGCACTGGAAAAAATGTGTATTTCACTGGACTTAAATGAGCACCAATCAGCAGTTGATTCTGAAAACTCTGGGCAAACACCAGAATACCTCACAGAATGTGGTGGAAAAAGTGGTTAAAGGAAGAGAATATTACACTAGATACTGCTTGCATAAAGCAAAAGAAAAGGGGGCAGGAAATGAGGAGTGAAGGCACAAAAAGACACAAAACAGAACACAAAACATAAAATGGAGGCATATATGCAATGATACTGCTACCAACATAAACTGTCAATGGATCAAAGCATTTTGATTCTGAAACAGAGCTTGCCAGATTGGATGAACACAGTTGTTGTCTAAATAAAACGCATATGACAAGTTGTCATATATTGTTGTCCAAATAAAACACATATGACAAGTGAAGACACAGAAAGGTTGAAAGAAAAAATGATTTAAAAATACATATATATTTAAACATCATCACAAATGCAGCTGGAGTGGTAATGCCATTACCAGTCAAAATAAATCTTCAAACAAAAATGTTATTGTATATAAAGAGGGACACTTTACAATGATAACCATGTGGCTACATCTGATGTAATAATTGTTAGCATGTATATCTCTAACAACCCCAGCACAAAACAATCAAAGGAAGCACTAACAGACTTGAAAGGAGAAATAGAAAATTCAACCAAAGTAGTAACTGGTTTCCAAGCTGAAGTTGCAATAGTGAGTCACAATGATTAAAAGTCATCAAAGAGATTTGGGTAACACCGAGCCCCCACACTATCTGACCACACTGCAGTAGATCCACTGTCTACCACTAAAGTTTATGACTTTTTAAGATGCACACCTATCTCAGAAGAACTCAGAAATTTTTTTAAGATATGGCATGACATAGTCATTAATACATTTTAAAAGATGAGTATCATACCAAGTAGCTTTGTGATCACAATAAGATGTTGCTCAAAACACTTAACACAGAGAAAATTGAGAATTCACCATTATGTGGCTCACCTTCATAATCCTAGCTGCTCAAGATAGTCAAGTTTGGACTGCAGTTTGAAGCCAGCCCATGAGACCCTGTCTTCAAAATAACCAGCAAAGAGCCAGATTTCAAAGCATGGCTCAAGTGGTAGAGTACCAACTGAGTAATTAAGTCAATCAAGTATGAGGCTGTAGGTTTAAACACTGGCACTGGCAAAATAAATACATAATTAAGAAAGGAAAGAAAGAAAGAAAGAAAGAAAGAAAGAAAGAAAGAAAGAAAGAAAGAAAGAAAGAAAGAAAGAAAGAAGGAAGGAAGGAAGGAAGGAAGGAAGGAAGGAAGGAAGGAAAGAAGGAAGGAAGGAAGGAAGGACACAGAGAAACAAATTTAGCTTAATATCCACAAAAATCAATTAGTGTGATACACAGCATCAATAAACCAAAGGACATAAACCACATGGGCTCAATAGATACAGAAAATCATTGGACAAAAACAAATACCTCTTCATGACTAAAGATCAAACAACAACTCTCAACAAGCTAAAAGCAGAAAGGAACTTCTTAAGCAGTGGGCCTCTGCTTTAAATCCATGTTAACCATGTACTTGAAACTGAGCACATGCCCATAATATCAGGAAAACTTTTGGTCCCGTTGACAAGTAGATGAGACTGTATTTTCTGATGTTTCTTTCATGTTGTTCTGGGAGGTTTTTGGTTCATGGCAATTAGATAGAAAGAAAGAAAAAGATGGAGGGAGGGAAGGAGGGAAAGAGGCTGGGGGGAGTAATATTTGAAAGACGGGAGAAGGGGGGGCGGTACAGGTAACCTCACTAGAAAAGAACAAATAAATTACCTGTATTTGTAGATGGTGTGATCTTTGTATAGAGATGATCCTAAGGTATACACTGAAAATGTATTAAAACTAATAAATCAGTTTGGAAATGCTGTAGGATATAAGAAAATCAATATACAGAAATCAATTGTCTTTTATATAGCAGCAATTAAAATATCAGAAATTAAATTAAGAAAACAATTTCATTTACGGTAACATCACAAAGAATAAAATGCTTCAGAGACAATTTATGATGTGCAATGAAAAACTTGTGCTCTTAAAATGTCAAAGCATTACTGAAAGAAATCAAAGATCTAAATGGATAGAAAGGTGTACATGTTTGTGGATTGAAAGACGTTTCATTTTTAATTTTAAGTGCTGGTATTGGGGCTTGAACTTGGGGCCTGGGTACTGTCTCTTAGCTTTTTCACTCAAGGCTGGCATGCCACCTTTTGAGCTTTATCTCCACTTTTGCTGGTTAATTAAAGACAGAGTCTCATAGACATTTCTGCCCAGATTGGTTTCAAACCGTGATCCTGAGATCTTAGCCTCCTGAATATCTCAGATTACAGGAGTGAGCCACCAACACTCAACAAGACTTACTATGTTTATGATAGCAAGACATGCTGTAACAGTCCATGTTTGTTAATGGAATGAAATACTTGAGGCGTGGTCCTAGAAAGAAAGAAGGCAAATGGTGCCCAGCCTTGTCACCTCCTTGGAGTCACCTGGTGACAGTGCCACTTCCTTGGTTGTGAACAGAGGAGGTCACAGTGCGAGGCAGAAAGCCAAGGGGCAGCCAAGACTTTGCTCCCATTTTTTTTCAAGCATTTATTAAAACAGATCAGCCCTTTATAAAGCAAAAAAGACCGGGTGGCATGGGAGGGGAGGAGAAGGAATCAATCACTGTCAAGGTCACACCCTATCATGTACCTAGCTTCCATGGGCTGGTTATGCACCAAACGTAAAGCAAATTGGGCTCAGCCCACTCAACTCCCTCTCAGCGCCATCTTGGCTGCCCATGTGCTCTACACATTCCCCCTTTTTTGTTTTAATGGCAGACCCACCTCCCAGTTAGTTATCCTTTTCCCTCCTCTGTAAAGGTTATTTTAACAGGATTACATTGGTAAGATAGCATTGGCCATGCAGGAGGTTTGAGGCAAGTCTGGGGTCGAGATTCGCCAGACAAGGATAGGGAGGGCCCTAGTGCACGATCCAAGAGCCCATCCCAGTTACCTCACATCCCCACCTAGCACAGTAATAAACATTAGCTCCGCTACAGTTAGAAATGTCCGAAGCAGTTTGATTAATTCCTGGGCATATATGAAAGTCAGTATCTCGTAAGGTCGTCCTCTTCAGAACATGGGAGCAGCCTGGGTATTGGGAGTTCCACACATGCGGCACGGTGCATCCTCGTGGGCCCCCACATTCAGGCCATTCTACTATAGTCCAGAAAAACAAGGAAAATTCAAAACAAACTGCAGGCATAGCAAAGCAATTCTGGGCACCTGGTGTCTTTTAGGTAAACCAGTTCCTTGTACATGCCCTTAAGCGAGCACAGGGGTCAAGATGACCTTTGAGCTTTACTGTCAGCTCCCAATGGCTCCCAAGTCTCCCCCGTCTTTGTTTAAAGAAGCGAACCCGCCTTTCTTAGGTTGGGTGGATCTCCTTGTCTGCCTTACCCGTCATTGGGAACTTCCTCAGAGCGAAGCTGAAGGCCCTGTCTTAGGTTGGTCAGACTGACACCCCCTCTTACCCGTCTCTGTCTATGATTCCTCTCAGGGGAAATTCATTCACTTGGAGCTTGATCTTATGTAACTGGATGGCTAAGCTCATAAGAGTTTTGCAGTGCACGTATAATGCAAGGAAGGCATAGAAAAACCATCAGCAAAAGCATTCCCAGGCCAACCAATGCCATTAGCAGTCCTTTAACATTAGTCAGGGATGGGATAGCGGTCTTTGCCACTTCAGAGTCCAGAGGTGGGGCTTGTTCTAATCCGGCTATTTGCCTGTGGGATTGAAAAAGATCTAAAGACAAGTTATTTGATGATTTCTGCATTGCCAGCACTGATCACTGCCCAGGTCACCCATTGAGTTGATGTAGATTCCATAGGGCCATTGCTGGGACTGGGAGGGTCAGAACAGCCAACATCTGGAGTATCGCCATCCTGAGACACCGCTTAGCCTCGGCCGGTATATTTTCCTTTTGAGCTCCACGTTGGGCGCCAGATGTCGGGTCTTCGTCCATCCCATGAAAGACAGACAGGGTCTGAGGAAAGGTAAGTGTGGCCGCTCACCCATTCCCCAGCCTCCCTTAGAGACAATCAGACACAGAGGGGAGTCAAGTCAAGCAGAAAAACTCTTTTGCTCCCATTTTTATGACACCACTGCCTTGAGACCGCTGGCTCAGTGTCCCCACAGAGCTCCTGGCTCTCCTGCAAGGACAGAGCCCTAGTGATCCATGAGGGTCATCTCTTCAAGGTCTCTCTACCTCTAAACTCCCTTGGGGAAACCCAGCCCCCAGCCCTTCAACTCCCAAAGGACACGTTCAAATCATCCTCACATGGTAGCACATCTCTCATGGAACTAGTGGAGCTACAGACTCATGGCAATCCTTCCCAAAAAAAAAAATCTCAGCTGACTTCTTTGTAGAAATTAGTAAGTTGAACTTAAAAAAAAATCATAGGGAAATTCAGAGACTTAAACAAGCAAAGATAGCTGGGCGCCAGTGGCTCACGCCTTGTAATCCTAGCCACTCAGGAGGCTGAGATCTAAGGACTGTGATTCAAAGACAGCCCAGATGGAAAAGTCCCTAGAAGACTCTTGTCTCCAATTAACCACTTAAAAATCAGAAGTGGTTCTGTGGCTCAAGGGATAGAGCATTAGCCTTGAGCACAAAGAGGCTCAAGGACAGCACCCAGGCCCTGAGTTCAAGCCTCACAACTGACAAAAATAAATTCAAAAAAAAAAGAAAGAGCCAAGATATCTGGGGGGGAGAAGCAGTAGATCAGAGGACTCACACTTCCATGTCAAAACTTAGAGCAAAACTAGAGGAAATGGGTTTCTGTGATATTTCGACAATAATGGACATATAGATGAAAGCAAATGAGAGTCCAAATAAGTTCTCATATGTTCCACAAATTGAATTACAAGGATGCCAAGAAAATCAAAGTTGGGAAGAATGTATGATGTTCAGTAAATCATGTTGGAACCACAGGATAGTTACATGCACAAGATTGAAGATTATCCCCTCACTCCCCATCCCCCCTAAAAGTTACCCCAAACAAGTCGAAACCCTAGATGCAAGAACTACAACTATAAAAACCCAGAGAAGAAAACAGATGGACAATTTTATAGCCATGAAACAGAAAATCGCTTCTTAGCTATATCAGCAAAAGCAGAAAAAGAAAAGGGAAAAGAGAAAAAGTAGTAGATGAAAGGAACTTGATCAAAGTTAAAAGCCCTTTCAATAACACCATTAAGCAAGTAGCGAAACAACCACCTATAGGATGGGAGAGATTTTTACAAATGGGATATCTCAAAAGGGATGAAAATGTTGACTTTCCTTTTTGAGATAGGGCTATCCTCTGTAGCCACGCTGACTTTGAACTCTCAGTCCTCTTGCGAGTGCTGGGATTGTATAGGTGTGCATCACCATGCCCAGCGAAAAGATGAACTTCTACATAAGCCCTTTGCTCCTGAAAAACAAGGATGGTTAGGAAATCTTATCACCCTTTTGTGCTCCTGGAAATGGCTCATTGCAAAGAATTACCTTCTTCATAAGACTTAAATGATAGTGGAGGAATTCTCATTTACCCATAACAAGGCCAGACACACACACTCCAGTATGTGTTCCTCTAAGTGAGTAGCAGAGCTCTGTCCATACTCAGAAGAATGAACAAGAACCTCCCTAACACTGTGATTTCAGTTAGGCTTCCCTCTGGTTTAGGAGCCCTGGGTGATAGCTCTTTTATATGTAACACCTATGAAGTTCAAGTTCAAACAACTACTATTTTTAATCTAACTGAAATTGCAGGAATTTTAATATTTCTTCAAAGAACTTTGGAGGTCTGATCGATCCATTATACAAGTCTGGTGAAGTCAATGCTCTCAAACAATTTAAGCTGACTTTGTGAATTTGATCCACCAACATACTGGTTTAGCCCTCTTCCTATGAAGCCCAATCCCAAATACACCACAGAAAAGCCATAGAGATTTTGAGTCTTGTTTTCTAAGCTACTTGAATCCTGTTTAGAAACCTAATGAAATTCCATTATGTCTTGCAACTGAAGATCTTGACTCACAAGCCTTGGGGGAGAAAAAGAGTGTTGGTGGAAATGTGAATTGTTTTGACTCACACTTACTTGACATGAGGATCAGCACACAGAAAGAACACCTCTGTTGAGAATTCCCTGATTTCAGAGGAAGCACTTCAAGCTCTGCTTCCAACCATGTTACCCAATCATCCAATAGCCCATATCTGCTCTCTTCCATTGCTTAT
This sequence comes from Dipodomys merriami, assembly GCF_024711535.1. Classification (NCBI taxonomy): domain Eukaryota; kingdom Metazoa; phylum Chordata; class Mammalia; order Rodentia; family Heteromyidae; genus Dipodomys; species Dipodomys merriami. Next base: position 2,830,278 of record NW_027204270.1, read on the forward strand.
TTCTCCCTGTAAATGAAAACCCCTTTCAACCTGAAATACACTAATAATTTATGGTCTGGGCATTTTTCCCATTGTAAGAGCTCCCTTGCTCTTCTATTGTAAGAGTCACAAAGCATTCTTTACTAACATACAGACTTGGTTTTTTTCTGCTACCGGTCGTCCTATCTAGAAAATACAAAGAACTCATATATAAATTCAACTTAAAAACAGACCAGGAGTCCAAAAAAGACAGATACGAAAATGTCTAGTAAGAAAAAAATATTTACATCAAAAAAGAATAGAAAACATAGACAATAAATAGCATGAAAATGAAAAAGAGTATATAGTAAGTACATGAAAGGATATCTATCCTCTTCAAAACCACAAGGAGAGGTTATTTCATACCCTTAAATTAGTAGGCTCAGAGTTGGATACCAAATGTTGTTGGGAATGCAGAGACACAATCCTCCTACACCACTGTGGGATGCAAATTACAGGAGATTGGGAAATGGGCTGGTCATTCATCAAGAAGTTAAATAGATAATTTTCATATAATCCAAGATATATCTGCTAGGCAGATATTCAAGAGAAATGACACATATGTCCCTATAAGAACACAAATGTTTACTGCAGCATTACTCAGAGTGGTTAAAAATGGAAACTACCCAATGTTCATCAATTGATTAATACATAAATTGAATAAGGTATAGTCATGTAATGCAATATTTCCCACTAATATATTGCACAGTGAATACTACTGCATGACAGATAACAATGAATGATTCTGCAACTTACTGCTTAATAAGTTTGAAAAATGGGACACAAGCAACAAGATTAATCAGCCTGAAAAATGATTATATTCTGGTAAGTGAAAGGAGTCAGTCACAAGGAGTCATATATTCTATGATCTTATTTACATAAAATATCCAGAAAAGACAAGGGAACAGAGATGAAAAGATAGGGATAGGACTGGAGTACCATGTCCATAGAGTAGGAAGAGGTTGAAGTAACTGCTGTGAGTTTAGGATTTGCTTCTGTGTTGATGAAGATATTCTAAACTTTGCTATGGTAATGGACCAAGACTGAGCATCCTAAAACCATCAAATGGGACACTTGAAATGGGTAAATTTATGGTATGTGAATTCTATCTCTATAAAGCTTTTTATAAAAAATAATAAAAAGTAAAATGATAGAAAAGTATGTGCCATGCAAACAATAATCAAAGGAAAGTGGCTATATCAATATCAGACATATTAAAGCTAAGAAGGGACATTTTTAAAATGTACTAAAAATAAGTACAAACATACTACAAAGAAAAAGGGGAAAGTTGCTAAGAAAAAATAGCAACTTTAAATATATATGTATCTAACAGCAAAGCTTCAAAATACTTCAGCAAAACCTGGTGAAGCTGTTTATCATCAGAATCTCTCCTAGAAAGTCTAGGGAAATGTGCATTTCTGTCTCTTTCCTCCTAGTAGGGCAAGTTCTCACCATCTCAGTTCTGAGCTGCAGTTTTCAGGAAGCAAAGATCAGGAAGTGCTATTCTGGTCCAAGCCTGCTGACAGCTTTCCTATGGAGTTATTCAATTTATCAAATACCTTTCTTGGATCTATTGAAATGAAAATATAAATTCAATTTCTGTAAGTGTAACAAATTTTATTGATTCAAATTTTAATCATTGTATTTTTGAAATAGAATGTTAGTGGTGATGCAGTCTCCTTTCTAAATGCATTTCTAAACCCAACCCATATTCTCTCTCTCTCTCTCTCTCTCTCTCTCTCTCTCTCTCTCTCTCTCTCTCTCTCTCTCTCTCTCTCTTTGTTGGTCATGGAACTTGAACTCAAGGCCTAAGTGCTATCCCTGAGCTTTTTTGCTCAAGGCTAACGTGCTACCACTTTGTGCCACAACACCACTTCTGGTTTTCTGGCGGTTAATTGGATGAGTCCCACAGACTACTTGATTGGGCTGGTTTCAAACCACAATCCTCAGATGTAAGGCCTACATAGCCAGCTAGCATTATAAGTGTGAGCAACCAGCACCTAGCCCAATTGATATTCTTAATTTAGAGGTTTACTTTCTACACCCATGGGTGATACACCTGTATTCTCCTTTCTCATAATGTTCTTGCCAAGTCTGATATCAAAGTTATGCTGAGCTTATTATAAAAGAATAAGAAAATGTCCTCTGCTTTTTCTATTGCTTACAAGAGTTTTCATGAGTTACTTTTATTTTATCCTTAAGCAACAGGAAGAATTCACTAGAGAAGCCAATTGTGTCTAGGACATCCTTTGAGAGGAGATATGAAATCAACAATTCAATTTCCTTAATTGATAGAGAAGTAAAGTAAGAAACACCCAATGTTTTCCATAAATAGGGATCAGTCAATTCAACATCATATTGGATAAAATGGATCTTAATCTTTACCTCACACCACTTATTCTGGATGCATAAGAGACCTGATGTCTCAAGTAAACAATAAAGCTTTTACAAGAAAACATAAGATAATAGCTATGTAAGCTTGAATATTTAAAGAGCTCTTAAAGACAAACAGACCCAGAAAGTGAACATGTACGGGAAATGTGACCAATTATATTGTATTAAGACTAAAAGACCTGCCCCCTCAACAGGATATGTTACTACTTTTTATTTCTCTCAGAACTATGGAACCAATGACAAGACTCATCTCAGGTTGAATAGTGAAGATTTTTATTCTTGACCAAGCACGGGAGAAGTGGGGAGATAAACTCACAAACCAGCCTCTCAACTTGTGAGGGTTAAGAGGTTATTGAGTCAAAGAAATGAGAGGGAAGGCTAGCTTAACAGAGAGGAAGACCATCCATGTATTTTCTGGGAATGGGTGGAGATTTCCAGGGTACTGGAGTGTCACCTGCTTTCATTAAAATTGTTATTAAAAGGTGATGTACAGAGGTCACTGTTACATAAAAACAGTGATGAGTACATTTCTTTTTGGACAATGCCACACTTTCCTTTATTAATTCTCAGTTTTTCCCTCCTGTCCCCACCCTCCAGTTGGATAGTTCATTTTCAACATAGTTTCCATTGTTTCTTCTGAGTATCGCTGCTGCAGGTATTCACCCTCAGCCCCTCCTATTGTATTTTTCCTTTCTTAAACCACTGTTTCTCCCATGACAGTTTTCAACTGTCATGCAGCTGAAAGTAAGTTCATTTGGACTGCGTGTGGAATTATAGGGAAGTTAGAGGTGGTCTGGTTGTGAGTCTGTAGCCAGTTTTCCCTAGCCTATCTAAGCAGGAATTTCTGGCCTACCTATCTTTAAGGATAAACAAGGTAGAGATTCAACCAAGAGGTACACAGGGTGACCATACCACTTGAAAAGGAAATCATCGAGACCATATGCCTATCAATTTGAGAGGCCCAGAAGATGAGGATTGTGGCTTGAGGCCAGCCTGGGCAGAAACATTTGCAATACCCCTTTCTCAACCAGTTGCTGGGTTTTGTACTGAACATCTGTCATCTTCGCTATAAGGGATGACAGAGTCCAGGCTGGGTAGAAATGTCTCTGAGACTCCATCTCAAAAAGAAGCTGGGCATAGTGACATACACCTGTCATTCTAGCTATGAAAGAAAGTCTAAACGAGGCAGATTATGGCTCAGATTCATACTTGGGCGCATAAATAGTCAATGCAAAGAATAGTTGGAGTCATGATTTGGCATTAGAGTGTCTACTTTAAAACACAGCATGGCATGAGAGATGTGTGCAATGTGTGTATCTTTCTAAGGACTTGTGTTCTTAATATATGACTTGTAAGAAACCAATTAGAAAAATTAAAAAGGCAGCAGCACAGACACTTGTAGATAAGAGCATGCCCATAGCCAGTAGATGTCTGAAAAGGTGCTCTGTGTCATTAGTCATCAGGGAAATGCAAATGCAGCCTTTATCATAAAGCTACATTCACCCAAATGGCTAAAATGAAAAGGGCAAAAGTCACCCAGTGAGGATCTAGCACAATCAGATTACTCACATCCTAACTTAACCAGACTGGTGTTTAGAAAAATGCAATTTAAAATAAGATGTCATGTTTATCTACTTGCTTTTCAAAAGCTCCATTTGTGCAACCACTTTGAAAAACTCGTTCTCAATATCAACAAAACCTTAAGTATACAGTTGATGGTTGTTATTGCCAGATTCCTTATTTGCAAATTCGCCTGCTTGCTAGGATTTGTTTGTTAAGTCCAATATCAATACTGACAGCATTTTTTGCTGTCATTCATGGATTTGCCCAGAGCAGGCAAGTATCTGAGGCACTCCTGCTATCCGCTGAGGTTAAACAGGGTGATTCTACCTTTGAATATCAGCCTCAGTTTGTAGACAAACATCCTTTTCACAGTCTATTAATGCTGAGTTTTTGGTGCTCTTTGTTGATGATTTGCTGTTGAGAAGGCTGTGATGAGCCTTGTGAAGGAAACTGTGGTAGATAAGCTTCACTGAGGTGTGAGTTAGTATGCTCTTATGATCTCAGTAGTAGTGAATGTACAGTGTAAATTAAATCAGGTACCTTTAAATAGAAACACATAGAAAGCAAGAGAATACATTGATCTATTGATGGGAATGTTTTTTCAGGAAGCTCTTGGGAACCCAAGGCCGTACCTTCTCCAGGAGCAAGCAAGCAGGCTTTGCTAATTTGCTGTTTGTGGGGACTCTGTGGGATCTTACCCTGGTGAATAATGAGAGCCGACTGCCTGTACCTATTTCCCAACAGCACCACTCCACGTTATGTGCTCAAGGTAGATACAAGCATACCTTCCCCCTCAAGACACAAGCTGGAACATTCATAGTACTATTATTTACAGTAGTCTTAAACTGAAAATTTCCCCAGAGGCTGTGAGTAGTAGAATAATTTTGGTACATTCTCAGTAGGAATGCATACATTTCAACAACATATATTATTATGGATGTACTTACAAATATGTTTTGTAAAAGCAGCTAGGCACGAAAAAGGGTCTATGTGGTCCATTTACAGAAAATTCAAATGTAAGACAAAACTGAGCTATGATGTTGGAAATCAGGTGAGCAGTTCCCTGCTGGAAGCTGGGTGAGTTCAGCCCCTGAAGAGAGAGGCAGGAGGCTTCTTGGTTGGGGATAACATCTTTGTTTGTGACTGAGTGCTGGTCATGTGGATTGTCAAAGTTTTAAAAAGTACTTGACAACTCAATCAACAATCATAGGGGATTCTTTTCTCCAACACCACTAGGAAGTGCTTCCCTTTCTCCCTGTGGCACGCCCTGGCATATCTCTTCAGCATGGCCATAGCACACATAATGTGCTGGTAAAGTGCCACCATTTCAGGAGAGGATCTGCCCTTTGTCCCAGAGAAGAAAAGCAATTTTGCCTACTACTGGTTTTAAGTTTCCTGCCAGGACTCCTGTAACAAAAGATTGATTAGTAAGAGAAAACAAAATAGGAGTTTAGTAACCTGTTCTTTCAGTATATACATGATAGACACCCCAGGAACAAGCAATTTCCAGACAGGTGGCTCAGGTCTCTGGCTTATAAATGTTTTAGAAAAGTGAAGAGGGTTAGAAAAAAGTCTATTGGGGCTCCAGGGGTGGTCAGCCACAGGAGTGGAGGGGGAATCAATGCAGTTCAAGGCTAGCTAGTTGACCTTGGTCAGTACAGTCCACTGGTCTTGGGCGTATGTTCACAGGAATATCAGTTTTTCTTCAGTGACCAACCTCTGTCCTTCTTGGTAGAGAAGAAAAAGGAATACACCTTTGTAAATTTATGCACTGCTTTTAGGCAAACAGCAGGAGAGTTGAGTTCTTTTATTGTTTCCTCCTTGCTTTCCTCAAAATAACCCTGTGTCAAAGTGGCCTGTTCTGATCTTCTGTACCTTCCCGATGCCTGAAACTGACTATGCAGAGTATTTTGTTTCTCAGATGGCTCTTGAGAGCAGTCCACTCCAGACTGAAGATATTAATTACAGCCAGGCACATTGTTCAGCAGAGGAGGATTTATTACCTGGAATCATGGGCTGGTGGAGGGGAGCAGGTGACATGTTTAATCTGTCATAAGATCCAGTGGCTCTCATTGCAACTCCTTGGAAAATTTAATGAGAAAATGCAGTCAGCAGTCTTATGATGGAGACTTATTTTCTATGCAATAAATAATATAGAGTGCATCTTTGCTTCTGGATGGCTTGAATATGGACTAGGCATCTAAAAGTGGAGATAATTGTGCCCACCCAAGAATGTGGGGGATAAAAGAAAAATATCATGTGATTTAGTTAATTGAGAAAACTCTTGTTTCTAGGGAACGCTAAAAACACTGGGGAATCATCTAGCTATGAAGACAAAGGCCTCTGGTATGTTGCCATGTTTTCCCCCCAATATTGATCTTTTTACTGACAAGGGAGTCTATCATTTCCCTGCTTCGATTTAATTCACAGGAACTTGAAATCCATGATGAAAAAGCACATTGAGGGGTATCACAAAAGGCAAGTCTTATGAGGTTAAAGGTTAGGAAGGATTTGTGATAGTAAAGCAGGATGAAATAAGGGAAAACAGGAAAGAAAGAAAAGCACCTGCCATTTCCCATGAAGGAGATGGGACTGAAGGAAGCCCCAAGTGGTGGTCCTTGCCTCAAGTACATACCTGGGATGTTCCATGAGGAATGTGTGGTCCCCTAGCAAGTTCTAGTCATCTTCTTAAATTCCCAAGATTTGAAGTTATCTGTTAGAATGGGTTTATTGATAAACAGCCAAACCTGGCCTTGTTATTCTATAATATGAATACACATGGACAAAGTTTATCCAAAACACCCAGAAAATAGGTATCAGACATGCCCATCCATTTCCTCCATCTAGCTGAACCTATTGAATGTGCATAGCTTCTTAAGCTCTAATATGAGAAGGCATTTGTTTTAGGTCCATCTATTTATTCGATCTCTTGAATACTGAGAAGGAAAAGGAGATGGGCAAGAGATTGTTGCTCTGATTCTTCAGGTTTTATTACCCAGTCCTGTTTTCATTCCTGGATTTAGGTCTTCCCTTGCTTATTATTTTAAATTTCCCTATTATTTTTTATTTTGCCTCATCTGTCTGTCTCTCCTATTTCAGTCTAGCACATATTAACCCATGTGTGTTCCAGTACATTCTTTGAGGGCAGAAACTTCTATTTTTCTCACTAGGCCATCTGACTCATTCAGGGCTTTACTCTTCCCAGAGAAGGGAGACCAGAGGATGATAGCTAACCCAACGGGGCTTCAATCAGCTCTGCAGACTACAAGGAAGGCAGAGACAAGAACTGGCAATGCGTCCCATTGCCCACTCAAACATCCCAGTGGCCAACTCTGTAAGAGGTGCTTAAATGCTGCTTTTCAGCCTTGTACTAGTAGTTCACGCTTGTAATCCTAGCTACTCAGGAGGCTGAGATCTGAAGGTAGCAATTTGAAGCCAGCTTGAGCAGGAAAGTCCATGAGACTCTTGTATCCAGTTAACCACCAGGAAAATCAGAAGCAGAGCTGTGGCTCAAAGCAGTAGAGCGCTAGCCTTGAGAAAAAGAGCTGAGGGACAGCACCTAAGCCCTGAGTTCATACCCTACAACTCTCTCTCTCTCTCTCTCTCTCTCTCTCTCTCTCTCTCTCTCTCTCTCTCTCTCTCTCTCTCTCTCTCACACACACACACACACACACACACACACACACACACAGCTGCTTTTGCTGGAAAGTACTACCTACTGGGCCCATGAAATTAACTGTAAACAGAATCAAAACTTGGAATGTGTACCTCCACTTTGCATAGCATCTTTATGATAAGGAACTAAAACTACCCCTAAGAAACAATAGAACCTTCTCAGGACAAACCATTCACCAGACCATGACAATGTTTTTATCCTGACAATTTTTCAGGACCCTTCCAGAGGAAAGACTGAAATAATGATCATCCAGGGTATACTTTGGTCAGGATAGTTTAGTAATTATGCATAATTCTCTCTCCTTCCCACCACTTCTCTGTTTAGAACTTGTAAATATCATGTCTTTACCTCAACAATGGCTGAAGATGCATTGAACTTCTTCCTTCTGTGGCTGCCAAGTAATAAATCTCCTTTTTCTGTCCTTCACCGGTTCTCTTTATTTGATATGCAAGGATGAGTGACCAAAGCTGCTACATCCAGACCTGGAGTCTCGAAGTTACAGTTTCAAATCTGGCAGAGGAACATGGATTTAATGATTCATGGAAGTGGAACCATTTAGCTTTGCCCAGAAAGGATTCCTCTTGTTCACCCCAAGTCGGAACAAAGTATCCCAATGCTCTTGTTGTAGTTGGGTTTGGGAGCTCTCTCTGTTTAGGAAGAGCCTATCATTCCCTGCAAGGGAACCTACAGTGGGGAAAGCTTCACACGTTGTCCAAATGACTTACGTTTAAGACATCGATCACACCCCACAAAGTGGAGCCCAGGTCCAATTCAGATCAATGTACTCAGCCAATTAGCCTGTTTATCCAACCTCCCTTACAGAGAGCTCTTGAGCATCAAAGACTACTGGAATTAATTAAATATAAATACAATATAGCACTTGTCACACTGTCAATTGCCACTTTGATATGATAACAGCTCCTGTAAGAGAATTACCATTCTCCTGGAAGAAGAGGGATGAAGAGTCCCCCCACCCCAACACACATACAGGATCTTGGAAACACTGGAGGATGCCTCACTGCCCAATCAGAGGACCTGTTCCCAATTCTGCTTGCTTTGTTTGACTCACCTTACAAAACCTGCTCCAAGCTCATTGTCCAGTTACTGTTCCCTTGGCAAAGGTCAGATGTGTTTGATTAGGGAGAGAGGATAAAAAACAACATCATTCAGGGCAAAAGCAAACCAAAATGATTATAAGTGTACAGATACTAGCAAGAAATGGGTCACAACTGGGAACCACAGACCACCCAGTGGTATTTAATTAAGCTTTGCTGCCTGATGGAGTGACCGCCACAGGTAGTGGGTTATTTTTAAAATTAAATTTTAATTAATGAAATTCAATGATTAATTTAATAACCACTGAAATTTGTATGATTACAATTCAATTTCCAAGTCTCACTGGCCTCTTTTCTGGTGCTCTGTGTTTGTGGTAGTCCCACTCCCTGACCCACATACACACCCTTCCACCACTGGGAAACTGGTGCTGGACAGAATGATCCTGGGGACTCGTTGGGTGTGGCTTTGCTGGGTCTCTTGTAAAGCTACACAGGAGCATGTAGATTTTGATTGGGTGTTTCTAACTCCAAAAGTAATGATTTAATCCTCCTATAGCATAATAACAGATTTCCATCTTATCTTGTCATGTTGGCTGTGGAATTTCTCTTCTTCAATGCTATTTGAATGGGCCCCACCAGCACCTTGATTTCTTCAATAGCTAATGGGTTGAGCAAATGCTTTAGTTTGCTGGCATAAAGGCTCTGGTCATGAAGTTCTTCCTTCCTTCCTTCCTTCCTTCCTTCCTTCCTTCCTTCCTTCCTTCCTTCCTTCCTTCCTTCCCTCTTTCCTTCTTCCTTTCTATCCCTTCTTTCTGTCCTTTCTTCCTTTATTTTCTTCCTTCCTTCCTTTCTTTGTAAAAGCTTTATGTGGATAGTCAAATCTCAGAGGGAGGATTACATTTTTCTCATCTATCAGGATGAATAATACGTCATCTTCAGGAAAATAGATGGACCTGGAAAAAATTATGTTAAGCAAGTAAATCAGGCCTTGAGAGACAAAGGGGGCATGCTTTCTTCTTATATATGAGAGACAGATCTAAATTTTAATCATAAACAAAAATACAAGGTCTTATGCAAATATATACAAACAAACTGACTAAAGTATGGTTTTCACAGGAGAGAAGTTCAATGAGCCAACACCTCTGAACAACTAACACACCGTTTAACAAAAAGAATACCAGGAAGCTGAAACGTGATTTGTCAGATGACCTGAGAGGCCAAGATGAAGACAGATGATGGGAGAGGGGAGGGGTGGGTAAGTACTCTTATCTCAGTCAATGTAATGAAAATAGAACCAAGTAGCTTGAGGGGCTGGGTGGAATTGGGGAGAAACATAAAAGGGTGACATTAATCAAGATGCATTGGACTTATAAACTGATTTGTTGAATTGAAATCCCTTTGTACAACTACTTGAAGATAATTTAAAAATATGTTTTTAAAAAACTTTATGTGGGCGGTGGAAATTCAGAGATCAACCACTTACCCATAGTTCAGGTGGACACCTGTAGGCTAGGTGGACCCTGGCAGGTAGGTGGGCACCCATACAGAAGTGTTCATGCCAGATTTAAAGTAAACTTCTAGTCTTCTTGAGTCAAGCTTTGAGAGTCTGTGTCTACATGGAACTAAGTGCCAAAAAGACTTTTCACTCCCCCTTGGCCAGGGATATGAGAGAAATGGAAATGGAAGTTTAACTTTCCTAGCAGGGTCCCATTAATAACACAACTCCAGGTCTCTCTGGCAATCCCAGAATTCATGGCATATCAATATTGTTGACGCAATTTGTGCCTTAATTCACAGTGACGGGACATTAGCCGTGCATGCTCAACACTTAAGGCCATGTCTCTTTAGATACCAGGATGCCAATTAATTTTGAACCTTCCCTTGCAGATACCTTGATTTACACTGAGATCCTGTACATGTCGAAAGATAAAAGGGTTGTGGTAGATGTTGATCAGAGAAGAAACAACTCAGTCACCCACATGCTGTACGTTTTTCTTCTCTCTCCATTTCTATTATCTTGGTTTCCAATTAGTTCTTGGAGATGGTTCTTAACATCTCTACTGAGCAGCAGAGGAAAATGAGATAATTGAACAAACTCACAGAACTAGGAAGTGTCTGATGGGGGGGGGGGTGAAGTCTGTGTCTGCCAGACACAAAGTCAGTGCCTTTCCGTGCTGTGCTAAACTCTGCCTCCACGATCCAAGAGAAGGACCTGGAGCAGAGACATTGTCCCTTTGGCTCCGCTGAGATCCATGGACCCTGCCCATTGTTGCACTAGCCTTTCCAAGAACACTTCCTTTCCTAGGAGCTCCCCTACCTCTCTCTGTCCCTATTTCCTCTGCCTCAGCTGCCATAATGGCACTTCGGAGCTGCCCAGAGCTCGCTCCACTGCACCCAACATGCTGTGTTCAGTTGACGCAAAGCATCAAACTTGAGCTGCACCAAGGAAGATGGGAGGTGGCGTTTCTCCAGGTCCACATCATTCATGGTCCATCTAACGCCAGGCAAGCAAGTTTGAAGACACTATAATTGTAATGATTGGTTTGGGATGCTTCCTGGCTCCTGTGATGCAAAATCGAGAATGGCAGAGTATGGTAGAGAGCCCTAACTCTGCTGAGCCTACAACAGGAAACAAGCCCCTGATGCCAGCCCAGCAGGGTAGGTGTCACTCTCTGCAGATGTCTCCCTTCCTAGTGTCACTGTACCATTGTGCACAGGTGGAATGGGAGAAGTCGTGAAGGAGCTGTGGCTCCCAGGTGGACCTCTATCAGCCACATGTGACATCAGATCATCTGCGGTGAGCTTCCCGTAGTGTGAAAGAGATCAGATTCCACAAATGTCGAATGCAAGCTTGATGCAGATTGCATTGTGTTTTCCCAAGGGGGAAAAATAAGATCTAAAACGTCACTGAATATCTGACCTACTTGAGAAACAAGGGCTTCACCACCTCAATCCTATCAGATTACAGTGAGGGCTCTACCCTGTATGACTGGTCCTTATAGAGGGAGAGGCTCTGGAGAAGGAGAATAAGAGGAAGGCCACACGGAGTGGGGTGAGGCTTCCCAAGAGCATTGAGAATAGCAAACCAGCAGAAACTAGAGAGATGCTGGCTGAACAGTCTCCCTCCCAGTCAGAAGGGATCTGCCTGCCATGCCTTGAATTCCTGGAAGATCCAGGAATTCTGGAGGCTTCAGCCTCCAGAATCAAGAGAAAAGAAAATCCTGTTGTTGAATTGTGGTGCTTTGGGACCTGATGAAAACTCACCAGAAAGGGGGATAGGAACATGAACTTGTGTGTGTGTGTGTGTGTGTGGGGTGTGTGTGTGTGTGTGTGTGTGTGTGTGTGTGTGTGTGTGTGTGTGTGTGTGTGTGTGTGTGTGTGCATGTGCTGTCCCTAGACGTTTTCACTCAATGCTAAGTGCTCTAGCACTTCAGCCGCAGTTTCATTTCCTGCTTTTTGGTGTTAATTGGAGATAAGATTCTCATGGACTTTCCTACCCAGGGGGGCTTCAAACTGCAATCCTTAGATCTCAGCCTTTATGTAGTTAGGACTACAGCTGTGAGCCACTGGCATCCAATGGAAGATGGACTTCAATTGACTTTGTATTTTATATATATATATATATGTATATATATATATATGTGTGTGTATACACACACACACACACACACACACACACACACACACACATATTTGTCAGTTGTGGGGCTTGAACTCTGGGCCTGGGCACTGTCCCTCAGCTTTTCAGCTCAAGATGAGCGTTCTACCATTTGAGCCACAGTGCCACTTCTGGCTTTTTCTGGTATGTGGTGCTGAGGAATCGAACCCAGGGTCTCAAGCACTCTACCACTGAGCCACCTTCCCAGCCCCATTTCATATTATATTATAAATATATTTTTATTATCTTTAACTAGTTGTACAAGAGTTGCCATTCACCAAAGCAGTTTATGAATACAATGCATCTTGACCGACAGAAGACAGACTTTTAATAAAGCCATATGACATATGTGAATGGGTGGCTGTGTGTGTCCACTTGGCCGTTTCACGGCGATCAGCACTGACTGCGGCATGAGGGAAACACAGCCCCACCCGTGCAGACTGCAACAAGTCTCTAGCCAGACATGGAAGCGGGGCGCACACTTGGTGCAGGATGAAACCACTGGAATGATCTCCAGAATCACTTCCCTCCGTGGGACTTGTTCCTTTCTGTGAATGGCTCAAAAAATCAAACACCACTGATAATGTAGCTTACTACTTTTGGAATACCTTCTTTTTGATACTATCTTAGGTGTCTTCATTTAAATAATTGCCCCAATCGTCTCCCCATGGTGTATCTCCCACGTCTTAATTAGCCCTCTGATGGTGCTGGTGTCCTCAGCTGCCTCTCTCTCTAGTGGATCTCCAACCCACCAGCTCCAGTCTGTCTCTGCAGAAGACAACACACCCTTGAGGGTGTCTGTCTTCTTCAGGGGACCAAGGCATGCCTCCCAGGTCACCCCGAGCTGCTCTGGGAAGTGGCACAGGAATATCAACTCATTCAGATTCTATTGGTAACTTCTGGTGGCTTCTTGTAATTTGACAGCTATGTTTACATAGCTACAGCCTCCGCTGAGAAGATTGCCCCAGGGTCTTGCTTGTCCACAGAGCTGGTGACCTCTGACTTCATGACTCCTTCTCCCGTATCCTAGAAATCTACCCCGTGACCTGTTGATGAGGGTATTTGTGGGTGTAGCATGTGTAGCATGTGTAGGGATGAAAGGAACATTCCTTCATCACCCCCCCCACACCAAAAGTTGGTAATTAAGTCTACTGAGGTGAGCAGACTCAATAATACACCGATTAGCAGGAGAAATTCTACACAAGTTTATATCCTGTGCAGAAGAAGTGAGTGGCAATAACTTGATTTCAACCCAGCTCTAATCTTGTTTATCTTTAGAGAGATAGTGCCTGCAGGCCGGAAGGTCCTCTTCAGGAGAGCTAGCCAAAAACCAATTGGCTGCCAGAGTGACAGACAGACAGCCTCTAATGGATTAAAATGTCATCTTCATGCTAGATGGCACATTCCCGCACCATAATGAATGTCAGCAGCTATGTTACTGATTGGAATGAAGCATAATAGGAGTGCAAAGGGTGACACTCCCAGAAAAATGTCTACCTACTCCCAGAAAAGATAAGAATATTCCTTTCCTTTATTAGCCTCCTTCTCATTTCTTTACCATATATATCAAAACATTATATATGTGCATATATATATATATATATATATATAGAGAGAGAGAGAGAGAGAGAGAGAGAGAGAGAGAGAGAATCAGAGAAAGAGAGAGAGAGCCTCAACCCCCAAGAGGTTAAGGAATTGACTTCCCACTTCCATACTTGGCCAAGAATAAGAATGCTCAGTTGATTCCAGTCTTGTTATAGGTTTCCCAGTTCCAGGAGAGACAATGGAACCATTTTGAGTCCTTAGTAGGTAGCCAGTGAGCATGAGCAGTGTCTTCATAGGAGAAGGAGAAGGGAAAGTTTCAGTGAGTGAATTTGAGAGGAGATGAATGAGTCTAAGGACAGGTACAGCCTATGACAAAGCTTCTGAGCCCCTGGAGATGGTGTTTGGCTATCTGTCTCCTCTTGTGCAAGTCAGTCATTCCTGCTTGATGCACTATAAGTATCAGAGAGAGTCACAATCTATGCTTTGTGAGAAAGAACAAGAGAAACAGTGGAGACTGGGAGGGGAAAGGTGGGAAAGATCCTGGCTGCGTGATGAATGCCAGCCCTGAGGCATGGCTTTCTGTGCCCAGACTCTTGCATACAGTTTGCTCTCTCCAGGCCACTCTGCCTGGCTCACATCCCACAGTTCCAGATAGTCATCTGGAACTCTTCACAAAAGGGCCCTTGGCCCACAGGCAGACCAGCGGGCCCCAATCCAAATAAATAAGACTTCAGCGAAGGTTTGTGCTTTACAAACTCTGCCCCACCTCCTCCTGTGCAGAAGTGCAGACTCCTTACTTGGGTCCATTCATTAACCGTAAGTGAGACAAAAGCATCATGCCCTTTCCTCCAGTTTTCAAAAAGTTGTCTTTGTCTAAGCCATTCATCTTGTGACTAAGTCACCTTGGGATCCAAGAAAGGCTTATCACCAACATGTTTACGAGGAGAGATGGAGGAAAGTGCCCTAGAGGAAGAGAACACCAGAGCCTCCACAGGACTGCCATGATGGCAACTTCTAGAAAGGACAGATAGGGCCAACACCTGTGAGTTATGCACATCTATCACTCCCTGCCTGAATTCCTGGCACATGTCGATCATGTCTGTGCCTGAAGGATGGCTGAGAGCAAAGGCCAGTCTTCCTGTGGCTCCTGTTTCTTCTCTTCACCCTTCACCATCACCATCTCTGTGCGGTGTACAAGGCCAAGAGGCCACACCGGATATATGGAAACCCACGTCTGCGGTTTAACTCTCTGGTTCCACTCCTGTTGATTTCCAAATACACTGTGGATCCACCAGGATGGAGAGTGGAACAGTTCCCCAATCAGCTAGTCTAATGTCCCGCCCTCCAACTACTGAACCAGAAATGCTACTGTTGATCAAATCACACCTCACCAACATACAGCTGGAAAGCTACCCTATCAGAAAAGAGATTCACCTCCAGAAAGGAAGTGTGCCTTTGGAAGGGGCCTCTCTGTCCTCCAGAAAAAGAAGCTGGCTAGTCATTAAATGTCTTTCATGGGGGGCTAGGGCATCCATTCTAGCCTGAGTAAAAACATGTAACCTTTGTCTCAGATTCTTTCCTGCCTATCTTGTTTTTCCCACACCATTTTCTGCTTCAGATAGATACATCAATAGTGCTATCTATCTTTCTGTCTACCTGTCTGTCTGTCTGTCTATCTTTAGAACCTGTTAAACCTTTTTCAAATGGGAGGTGAACCACTGAGCTTCCAACTGATGTCAGAGGTGGTCTCATGGGGTGTGGTCCCTCTAAACTTTGCCCTTCTTTAAGGTACAGGAACGTCGTTCCTGTGTGTCACCCCTGTGTGCATTCTGTCTCTGACTCTGTCTCCCCAACCCCTTGTCATTCCTTTTCAATGCCAAGACCTAACCAAAGCTAGCATAGCTGGAGGAGCATGTAGTGGCCCGAGTCACAAAAGGGATGCCGTACCAGGTCCAAACCACAAATTCTGTATGGCTTTGGTTTTCGCACTGGCAACACAAAGTAACACTTGTCCCTAAGCAGAGATCCTATCCAAGGATCCACGCAGAGACTCTGTCCCAGGATCCAAGGATCCTTGCTCTGAACAAGAGCCCTAAAAGACGTGACAGGGGAGCTCTGGTCGCTCTCGCCATTGCCACCCGGTCCTTCACAGCAGTGGCCAAGTTGAAGGGCAGAAGGAAGGAGATTCCTCCCTCATGATTCTCCTCTATTCTCATTAACTCCAGATTCATTTAAAGAAGCATGCCTCAGCCAGGTGCCAGTGGCTCACGCCTGTCATCCTAGCTACTCCAGAGGCTGAGATCTGAGGATCTCGGTTCAAAGCCAGCCCAGGCAGGAAGGTCTGTGAGACTCTTATCTCCAATAAATCAATAGAAAACCTGAAGTGGCTCTGTGGCTCAAGTGTTAGAGTGCTCACCTTAAGCTGAAGAGCTCAGGGACAGCACCCAGACCCAGAGTTCAAGACCCACAACCGACCAAAAAAGAAGCATGCTTCATAGGAAAGAAATTATAATATGGAATCACCTAATGTCCTGCTATCTCCTGCGAGTCTGTTTTCTTTGGCATGTAAGCATTTCTACAGTCTCTCAGGAATACCAAAGGCCTAGGGCTTGTCTGTGTCTTTTGCCTTCTTTCCGCCAAGTCAAACCACTCCTTGCTTATTCCGGGAGAGATACAACCCAAGCCAATGCTGCCTGGGGAAAGCTCAGAGCAGAGCTACCTTGATGCCCTGAAGTGCTGTGGGCACAGAAATCCTTACAGCGATCGGAGCTCCTTCACAGACACATTAACTCAACCAAGAGAAGATGCCCGACGTCCATATGTCAACTCTCTTGGAAGTACAGAAACCACATGTCCCCAGAGATGGCATTGAGGGGGCCCCTCGCCAGCTTCCTGGTGCACACTGGCGGAAGATTCTCCAAGTACTGATGTCTGTAAGTCAACAGCGGTGAAGTCTGGTGACAGCCAGCCAGGCCCACAGAAGACTCAAAGTTCCCACCAGGCCTCTGAGACTCAGATCCAGACTCGGGTAGCTCCTGTGGCTGGTCCCCTCACCAGCTAACTTCTCCAAGAACATCTGGGCACACTTGCCGCTCAGAAACCGTGGCAGCTCTTCCATAACTTGGCTTGCAAGTCAACTGCTATATTTGGTAATGAGTGCCAGTCCTTTCCTGACAGGTTAATTAATATTCATTATTCAACAGGGAAGAAAATGCTGAGTTGTTTATCATTGGTTCATTAGTTTTAGCCAAATAAAGGATAAACATAATTACTCTCATAAACTACAGTGACAGAGACTAAAAATTATAGGGGTGAAATGGTGGCCGCCAGGAAAGCCTGAAAAGAAAGGAGCCCCCGGGTCTTTGCAGGTGAGTGAGAGTCACACAGACCCCAGGTCCTGGCAGGTGAGTGAGAGTCACAGTTCTGGCTTTGATTGGTTCTGCCTGCACTATGTCCGTGTCCTTTATCTTCCAGGATGGCAGTATTGGTGCATTGGACTCTGCAACGGCCCCTTTTCATTCGGTATTCTGTTTGAAAGACTCCCCCAGGCCGACACCTGCTGATCTTGCCCGGTTCTTTCTAACAGACGTGCAAGTGCTCCTGGTGTTGCTTGCTCTGTTTCGCTTTGCATGTGAGCCCTCTCTCTACCCTTTCAGCAGAGCTGCTGGGGAGACTTGCCCAACTATGTCCTTAGTCTGAGGTTTTCCCTAGGAGAAAACAGCCATCCTCACCTTTCTGTACCCCTGCCAGACAGGTGCTCTATCACAAACCTGCCCCTGTGGAGCTGGGAAGGACACCCCTCGGGATCTTCCACTGCAAACTCAAAAGCCAGGCCCAGGAATGAACACTTGAGCACCTTGAAGCAGGCAGATTGCTGTCCGGGAGGTGTGCGTGCTGTTTACCTGGGCTGTGTTCATCACCCTCCCCCCACCCCTTGTAGGTGGAGAGCTGGTGTGATTGGGTTCCTTCTTCCAGGATGGAGAGACAATCTAATCTGTATGCAAATGTGGTAAACAAAGAAAAACAAGGAAGAGAAAGTCCAATCTTCTCATTGTTGGGTTTAAAAAAAAACAACGTAATCAATGTAACAATTGTTATACTAAAAAAATGAGGAAGTGAGTGAAAACAAAAACAATATAAAGCCTTGAGAGCAGCTAAAGCAGATGTGGAGGCCAGACAAGGCTGTGTTTCAATCAGGGGAGGGGCCGTCATGCTCATCAAGATGTTTATTCCCTTTCTCTTGGTGCTAGGCAGACTCTTGGGGCCAGATCTCCGCTTGTGGTCTACAGAAAGGAGGAGGGGGGGACGAGAAAGTGTTGAGTAACCACTTGAGACACACCAGTGATGGATTCTGCAAGGTCCAAAGTTCCAAACAAGTGCACCCCGGACATGGAGCAGGTCTGAAATGGGAGGAGCATGTGTACCCATGCGCTTTGCCAGGAGTGAGACCTGGCGTCCATGAAACGTTCAGCTTCAGAGTCATTTGATCTGAACACTGCAGACAATGGTAGAACCAGGAGCCCCTGCAGGGATTAAAGGAACAAAAGCACACGCCTGGAATTTCCACAGTGCTGTGTAAACCTGGTGGAACAGCCATCGAGCCTCCTGGTCCCTCGGGGCTGTTCTGCACAGTGATTACTGATGCTAATGACCTGCACCTTGGCTCACTGAAGAAGAGAAACAATACTCTGTATTTTCTCAACAGATGGATGGTAATTCAAATATAATGCACTAATAATAGGTAGCATCGTAAGCACAAATGTATATAATTATGACAATGTGAACAGCGTCAGGGAAATAATCATGACCTTGATTCGCAAGAAAAATGTTAAATGCATTCAGAATGCTCCGTGCTTTCTCAAAAAGTACAATGGTGAATAGGATTTTACTTTCTCAGAATTATGTTACTATCCCAATACCACACAGGCATCGCACTCCAAGTGCAAGATAAATCACACTGACATTTCCGGAGCCTGTGTTCTTCCATAGTTTAACAAAGTGTCAGTGGAAAAGGCGTGTGTGTGTGTGTGTGTGTGTGTGTGTGTGTGTGTGAGAGAGAGAGAGAGAGAGAGAGAGAGAGAGAGAGAGAGAGAGAGAGATAACATGTTTGGATTCAGGGAAGTTAAATGAGGATTTCTTCTTTTTTTGTGTGTGATAATGGGCTTAAAATTAAAGTCAACTTTTTCTTGCTGAGAACAAATATTGAGAACTGGGAAAATATTAACATTATTTTGAGTTAGTACAGTGATGAATCATGGAGGTAAAATTTAGGAAAGGAAGGGAGGGCAGGAGGGAGGGAAAGCTGGCATTTACAGTTCCCAACAGTGTCTACTGATTCGAAAGAGGTGGCCTGTGTTACAAGACCCAGAAACAGAAACACTGAGAAATTACCACATTCTCAGAATAGTTCTGATACCAACGGTGGGTTCCCTCCTCACTGACCATTGCCCAACTATCTACTTGGAGAGCTTGAGGCCAAAGTCCCTGCAGAACTGCTCCCGACTCAGACGCTACGGCAAGGGTAGACTTCCTCACCATCAGTGCTGCTCTGGACACTTTCATCCACAGTTCAAGAAAACCTTTGAATTCCCACCTTCCCGTTTATGATAAAGTATGTCAGGAGCAGTTAGAGAAGATGCATGGTGTGCATACACATGCATGCATGCGTGTGTGTGTGTGTGTGCGTGTGCGTGTGCGTCTGCACACGTACACTCACCCCCTTAGAAATAGCACCCCTCCCCACAGCACCTATCTGGAAATTCACTGAGATGTCCTTAGAGCTTGATCACCAAAGTTTAAGGGTGGACCACAAGTTCCCACCTTCTAACTGCTTGTTCTACCCATGACCATATCCTTTGAGCTTTCTAGGGCCCCTGACATAAGTCATCTCATTAGCACTCGCATAATCTTAGGGGTGATCTCAAAGGACTCGTTATGAATGAGGAACTATTGATCAGGAATACCTAAGGGATTTAGGACATCTGTTCCCTCAGCCAGGGACAAAACACAGCTATGTTTCTTATTTGTCCACCGCTGTAAGGAGTCCTTCTCCACTTCCTTGGTATTGAGGCTCTACAAGGTGACATTCTAATGGCAACAGGGGCCTGGGTAGGAGTCAGCTTGCGTGAGGCCAGCTCAGCCTTGCTTCACAACATCTTCTGTCTCTGAAGCTGGGTTTCCAGTACTCTGAGCAGTATACACGTTTGTGAAGGAAGCTGAAATCATCTAGTACCACAACTTCTGTTCACAGGATGTAATTCCTAGCTCTGGCTAAATAGAATAAAATAAGCAAACAGGTAGAAGAGCCTCTGGACAATATGAATGCAAACCCAGAGCAGCAGGTAACAACAGACCCTTGAGGAACAAGAAAATGGAAATACCAGATATTGACTTAAACTAACTGAAGTTACTATATTCAAGAAATAAAACAAGTGGAGAACTTTGACAAAGAAGTATAAACCACAACGATCAAACAGGAACTGAAAATGATCAGTATTAAGCATGTAGTGAATTGGCAGAATCAATAACAGATTAAACACAACAGAACTACAGATTTGGAATGCAGGCTAAGAATTAAACACAGAGTGACAAGAGAATATATAATGGGAAAAGAGAAGTTAGAAGGAAAAGCATGGCTGGGGCTGGGAATGTGGCTTAGTGGTAGAGTACTTGCCTAGCGTGCATGAAGCCCTGGGTTCAATTCCTCAGTACCATTACACAGAGAAAGCAGAAGTGGCCCTGTGGCTCAAATGGTAGAGTGCTAGCCTTGAGCAAAAGGAGCTCAGGGACAGTGGCCCCAGGTCTGGCCAAAAGAAGGAAGAGGAAGAGAAGGAGGAGGAGGAGGAGGAGGAAGAAGAGGAAGAAGAGGAGGAGAAGGAGGGAAAGCATTGTAAAATTGGAGTCCCAGAACAAGAAGGAAGAGAGCAAAATTTGCAAAGTTCCTCTAAGGATGGTCCAGCATTGATGAAAGGCATTAGACTGTACAAGTGAATGAAAGCCCTGTTAAAATAAGTAAGAACGAATATCTGGATAGAGCTTCTCTATGACAAATACTAAAGCTTCGAATGCCACCCATCGAAAGACATCCCCTTCAAAGGAATCAGGGTCAGCTGATCACTAAATTCTCAACTGAAACAAGAAGACAAAGCAATGACTTCATCATTCAAAGGGCTAGAAGAAAATGGCTGTCCAACTTGACTTCCCTGAGCAGTCAGAACATGTCCAAGAAGCGAGACCATAATTAAATTAAACACGATGGTGGAATGTACAGCAACCATCGCAACTAAGTCAGAAAAGAGCCAATGGCTTCCAGGCATACTCAAGTCCTTGTATCATGGGAGAAGAGGTTCAGAAAAGGTTTCATACAAGCAGTGTGAAACTGCACCGAGCTGAGATTTCCCTGTGGGTTATAACTGCAAAGGTAAACTTAGAGTAAAAGAGCTTGTGTCAATTGCAAGATCTAGGCACTGAGTGTCCCCTAAGACTCCTGGGTGGAGGCTTCTATCCTCAGCATCACTACCAGAGGTGGTGCCTCGGGTCATTGGGGGCGTGTATGTCCTAAAGGGGAGCTGGGGTCCCAGCCCTGTCACCTTCCTCCCTTCCCCAGTCTGGCTGTGAGGTGGGCAGTTTGAAGGCACCATGTGCTCCACTATTCTGTGCTGTTTCCACAGACCCAAAAGTAGCACCGTCGGCTGAGCATGGGCTGAAATACCTAAAAGGTACAGCCTTTTCCTCTCCTTATAGAGTGGGTTATCTCAGGAAACAGTAATCTTAGTAGGAAGCTTTGTTACCTTAGTGGAAGTTAGCATACACAACAATCAAGCAACAATCAAGGGGCATAGGAGAAAGGAATGCTTTTTTTAAAAATCAGAAAGTATGAAAGAAGATGAAGGGAAGACCAGAGTATGGATTATTGAGATAAATAAAATATATGGTCCTATGATTAATTTGAAACATAATACATTTGTATGGCAAGTGAAAATGAACTACATATCCTCATAGAAAATAATACCGCATTGCTTGCAGAATACAGGTGAATACAATGAATGTAAGAATACCCACAGTGTGAAAATGGAGGTAGGAAGAAGACTCCCCATGCAAGATTAACCAAAGAAAATCTGTGTGGCTGCAATCCTATCAAGCAAAATAAGCTTAACATCAAAGAAGCATTTTTTAGAGACACAAAGAGACATTTCATTATGCAAAAGCGCCCATTTACGATGACAACATAAAGCTTTCAGATTTGTTTCACTTACTGATCAGGCTTCAAATAAGGCAAAATTAATGAAATCATAAGGAGAAATTCAAACATCAGTAATTACTGGGAGAGATTTTTAAAAAACAGTTGCTTTTCAGTAACTTAAAAAATAAGAAGGAGAAATGACAGGACCTGAGATGCCCTTGGGGAAGAGAGGGGTGGGGAAGTTGTGTTGTGGTTCTACAAGATTAAAGTGACAGAGGGGAGATGGTGAGCAGAGGGCCCTAGGACAGAAAAACAGACCTCAGGACAGAACGGAGTAAGAGGTGGATGGTGTGTATCTGTGTCCACTCATTGTACTAATGGGTTTACGTGAAGGGTAGATAGCTCTGGATCACAGTGGTGGAAAAGACTTGTAAAATAAAGTCTTTGGTCCATGGGATTTTCTATTGTGGACAAAAATAACTCCCACAATGTAACAACTGCAGGTAGATTTTAGATCTAAATGAAAAACTTTCCAAGATAATGTTAGACAGTATTCATGTGGAAGTGGGTAGATCAGGTCTGGCCGGCGCCATCTTGGCCACCTGTGGTGGTAGGTTTGGCATCTTGTCTTCATGGTGGGGGAAGGTAAAACCCTGCCTCCCAGGTGATGGGCATGCCTGAATCCTTGGAGACAGGGGCGGGCACTTGGCTGATAGGTTACTAAACCTGTCAGTCCGGTGCCTGGGACTCAAGTTTCCAGTGACCCTGCCCCCTGCCCCTCACACTATTTAAGCCTCAACCAGCTCGGGTGCCATTACATCAGGCCACGCGTCTCCATGTTTGTGTCCTGTCTCCTGTCTCCTGGCTCTTTGCTGGTCACCATGGAGTCCCAATTCAGCTCTCCATTGGAGCTGCATTGGTTTGTTGGTATTGAAGGCCTCTCTGGCCTTCATGGCTTAATTTCCTAGCAGTGTTAAGTGTATTTTCTGGCTGCTGGTTTTTGAGACAAGAGTCTACCATGCAGTGGACAGCCTTTTAAGACTCCTGATTCGACCTCTCAAAATGTGGCTACTCTGCTTTCTCACCATACAACAATGTATTTAGGGTAGAGGACACAAATGTCAAGACTAAAATTAAGAAACATTGTCTATCTACCAGTATGATCAAGACAGTGAAAGGATCTAGGCCTGGTGGTGCACACCTAAGGTCCTTCAGGAGGCTGAAGCAGGAGGATCATGAGTTCAAGGCCAGCTTGGGCTCCACAGTGAGTTATCTGTGAGGCTGGGATACACAGTAAGACTCTGTCTCTAAAGACCTAGGGGGAGAGCAAGGCCGAGTATACAGGGGTCTCTAAGTAATACAAAAATAAATACACACAACCCAACAAAACAGGAGGGAGCAACATGAGCTACCCAGAGTCCCAAGCATTAGAAGCAGAAGGAAATTTGCTCAACTTCACAAAATACCAGGGAAATAAGAATTAAGCCACTTTGGGGGTAAAATTTAACATCCACCGAAAAAAACAAAAGTTAGAACTTCTGGCCGTTCTGGCTCAAACTGGCTACTCTAGAGAACAGAGTGCATGGTGGAACAGCCACCATGAATCTGCCCAGGTTAACCATGTCGGCCAGAGCCTCCCGGAGATCCACACACCACAGATGTACAGTCATAACCCTGACAAGGAGCAGCTACCACAATACAGGGCAGCATTGTTTATAACATCTCCGAAAGTGGAACAACCTAGAAGGTTGCTGCCATTGGAACGGACACAGAAACTTGATGCAGGTAGACAATGCAATATTACATGTCAAAAAAAAAAAAAAAAGGAAAAGAACAATCCAACTGCCATTGAGCAAAGGAATGGATCTAACAAGCATGACACTGAGGAACAGACACGAAATACTACACACCAAATACTACACACTCCATAGTTCCCATGGTGAAATCCAAACACAGGAATTTCACTGTGGGGTCAGAAGTGATGGACATGATTGCCACGGGGAGTGAAAGGATGAGGTGGGGGAGGGGGAGCATGAGGAGAAAGCGTCAATGAATGAACTTGTGTGCTGTCATGCTTGCTCTGCCACAGCTCACTGAACCGTAATGCAGGTCTTGGTCCTGCTGATTCATCATGGACGTTACAGTGTTTTTCATGGCATTCATTCATTCATTCATTGCATTGCATTCATTCACTCCAAAGGGAGACAAGCACTTAAGTAGGTTTTGGTCATTTCAGGATTCATCAATGTCTGCACACTCAGGAGGAGTGCTCATGTCCGGCCGTGGTGTGTCGTGGTGTGTGATGTTGTACCCAGTTTATTTGGTCACAAGTGTCTGTCAGGCAGTGTGAGAATCCCTGAATTGCTCACCCATTCATTCACGATCATTGGTAACATCGTTGTGTTTGTCCTGTGGATAAGAAGTTGCCCCACACCAGAAGGCTCGTGTATTGAAGGCTTGGCTTCCCTCCCCGCATGGCCGAGTGTTGAGTGGATTCTGAGGTGTTAACCTTGTTAGTCATCAGTGTATTGTCCCTTACTGATGATGTTAGAAGGCGGCCCTTGTGGAGGGAGTCAGGTCCCTGGGGACTGCCTTTGAACGGTGGCTGGGGTTCTTGGCCCTTCCTCTCGGGTGCTCTCTACTTTCTGACCACGTTGAGGGGAGCAGCTTTGTCCCACCTCAAACTCCCACCATAATATCCTTCTCTGTGTGAGCTCAGCAACCATGGAGCCAAGAGGCACTGGACCGAAAACTCAGAAACCATGAACCAAAACACACCCCTCCTCTTTTCAGATTTTCTCTGGTGTGATGTCACATCAACAGAAGGCGAAGGTGACACCATTACAGTTTGTGATCTTGTGAAATACTTGTTCTTTGTTTTTGTATCTGTATGTGTTGTATTGTACTTGTATGTGTTCTTTGACCTCACCTCCAGATAGAAAAGACCTCAAACCCTCAATCTACGTGATGTTGCAAAACCAAAGACCCTGGTGTCAGGATTGTTGCTCTGAATCCTCCAGTCATTTCCTCCAGCAAGCCCAATTCCAGGTTCTAGATGCTTCTTCTCCACAGCCCACCCTGGGGAGGCACCTCATTAACAGCCACACTTTCAAAGGCACCCAGCAGAAGCTTCCCTGTGTGTCTCCGCACAAGGACTCTCATTAGCAGAGCGCGGCCAGGCGATTATTTATACCACTTCCATAATTAAACATTCTGAAAGTGAATTACAGTTCTCCATCAGCATTTCACAGGCCAGGGCTGGAGACCATCACCTTCCTGTGGCATTGTTCTTCCCCATCTTCTCTCCTCACTTTCCCTTTGAAACATACGTAGCAATCTGGCCCTCCACGCAGGATCGTTGGAATTGTGTGCTTTCTGTGTTCCACACCTTCCCAACTGCTGGAAGAGCTATGTGCGTGTCATCTTTGAAACCAAAATGGAAGTGCCAGCAATTGCCTCATCCTCTACCTCTGCTGCCCAAATACATGCTTGCAAGATGGGAGCCTCAGCTTGAAGCCAGCCTGCTTGCTCCGGTTCCAGCGGAGCCCGTTTTCTGTTGCCCTTCAGCTGGAGCGCTCTTCAGTCCCGCCTGGCAGGGCCTTGAGGTGGCTTTTGTAAATATTGAGGGTAATTAGTAGCCATTCCTTCTAGCAGTGGCTCAAACAAGGAGAAAACCCCACATATCAGGAGTTCCATTTAATGAATGTAACTGATCGAGAGGGCTCCACTTGTCAGTCTCTTCTTGCAAGCTAATTATTGAGCCCTAGACCAAGGGACACAGAGACATTTCCATCTGGAAGATGTGTGCTGATTCCATCCACTCCCTCTCGACACTGCCATTGTCCCAACACTGGTGCTAAAATCTGCCCCTCCCATGGGTAGTCCGCACCACCAGATGGAGTGTTTGTGCGGTCATGTACACTACAGATCAGACCCGATTAAGGCAACAGCATATGTATTTCCCATACTAGAGATGCCTCTGGAAATGGCCCTGCACATTGCATCTCAAGTACCCCAACAAAGCTGCCATTTTCAGGCCCGGGTGCCCGCAGGGTCCCTAGTTTCAAGTGACATCTGGCTTGGAACTTTTGCTCCAAGTGCTGGGTAGTGCCAAGAAGGAAGGAGAGCACACATCCCGCCAGCCAGCACTGGATTCAGCCGCCAATTGCTAGCTATAATCTAAGGGGAAGTTGCTCCACTTTCAAGGCTAATGATAGTGGGTGGGAAGGCATAATTGGCGGATTAGCATCGCAATAAATCAACTTTATTAAAAATTAATAAGCGTTCCTGCATGGCTGAATGTGGTTGGCAACTCTTGCCTGTGTACCTTCTGTCTCCTCAACTAGTAAACTAGAAAGCCACCCCCTGGCTCTGGGTCATTTTTTCTTTTTCTTTTTTTCCAGGGGCAGAGATGTCCTCACCGATCCCAGCAGAAGCTGGCTGCCCTCCAGAGAGAACGTAAGCACGGGCGGAGATGAAGGGGAGTCAGGCGAACCCAGGCATGACATCTTACATTCTGGCACACGTTGGCCACAGGAAACAGGCACAGGAGGCCCTGTGCCCCAGCAGGCAGAGCTATTTACAAGAAAGACACTGGGAATTTGACTCTAGCCCATGCCGTTCCTCTGCCGTCCATCCTTGCTACATAGGAGGAATTCCAAATCACACTCAGGCAGAGAGTCTGGGATCACAAACAATGGCTGTGTTTGCCTGTGATTTCCAGGCCCAAGAAAATCCTGCTCCACTGAGAGTTGATGTGGATATGAAAACCAGAGTTTGATTATCCAGTCAGCCCTTTGTATCTATAGGTTCCACCTCTGTGGATGAAACCCCAAATCACATTTCTACTGAACCTGTACACACATTTTTCTTGTCATTCTTCTCTAAGCAATATGTACCACAGTGATTTGGAACACACTTTCATTGCATTTGGTATTACGGTGCTACAGCGATGAATTAAAGTATGTGAGAAAGCGTTCATAGGTTATATGCAAATATTATACCATTTTATACAAAGGGCTTGAGCATATACAGATTTCAGTGTGTGTGTGCGTGTGTGTGTGTGTGTGTGTGTGTGTGTGTGTGTGTGTGTGTGTGTGTGTGTGTGTGTGTCCTAGAACCAATTTCCTGTGGAAATGGAGGAACAGCTATAGTTTGAAATATCCCACACGTCTTCTCACCATGCGGTTATACTTTTTTTTTTTACTATACTTCTCTCAGGATGGCAATGTGACTCACATTCACCAGTGGAGGTGGGCAGAAAGGCTCCACCACTATCACTGTGTTGCTGTAAGCACCATGATGGCCAGCAGCATTCAAGAGAGAAGGAAAGCCAGGCCCAAAAACACATGCCTGGCTCCAGTGGCTCACAACTGTAATCCTACCCAATCAAGAGGCTGAGACCTGGAAGATCACAGTTCAAAACCAGCCCTGGAGAATAAGTACAAGAAATTCCATCTCCATTAAGCAGCAAAAAGCTGAGCTGGAAGTATGGCTCAAGTGGTAGAACACCAACTAAGCAAGCAAGCTGAGCAAGCATGAGGTTCTGAATTTAAAGGAAAGGAAAGGGAAGGAAAGGGAAGGGAGGAAAGAAGGAAGGAAGGAAGGAAAGAAGGAAGGAAGCAAGGAAACAAGGAAGGAAGGAAGGAAGGAAGGAAGGAAGGAAGGAAGGAAGGAAGGAAATGGAAATGAAGCAAAGACCTAGGGTAGAAGTTTAATACCAAACAGCTTGATGGCAATACCAAAGATAAAGAGAAAATCTCAGAGAAAACAAAAAATGGACTCAAAGGAGTATTATTTGGTTAGCAAAAGTTTTGATAGCAACAATAGAATCTCAATGACCATGACAAATTACAAAACTATCTTCCTGTTGTGGGTACTGAAAAACCAGAGCTCTGCATACGGAAGACATGAGCTTCATGGATGGGGATGGCAGTTCAAAAAAATCCAAAAACAAAGCATTCATTCCTACTGTTCCTTACAAATAGAAATTTTAAAGAATGTAATTTTGAGCCAGAAAGAACAATAAAAGCAGGCAAGTAACCTAAAATTCAGGAAAAAAGAAAGAACAAGTAATGTGATAAATACAAATGAACACTGACTCTATAAATAAAAATCATATTGTGTGTGATTAAAAATATGTAGTTAAAATTCATGAAGAACTTACACACGTAACAGGTGACTGGTTGAAAAGTTCTAAAGGTTTTCAGACGATAGAAAAACTATTGACCAATTTTATAACAGAAATTTAGCAACATATGTTATGACTTCCACACTAACTAATAATACAATAGAGATGATGCATGTTACTTAAAAAATCTAAGGGACGAGAAAACATGGGGGGAAAATGATCCAACTCAGTGGCAAAAAGGAAACAGATGTTTCAGGTGAAACAGGAAGAATGAAACTAAGAAGTACAAAAATGAATAAAAGTTAATAATTACCATCCACATGAAAGAAACACTGTCAGATTTGCTGCTTGTAAGTGACCTACTTCAAAAGAAGAGAGTAGAATGATGTATACATGGCAAGTTAGTATGAAGAAATCAAAGCTGCAATCACTAATTGCATGCAAAGTTTTTACTGAATAGAAACTGAGTTATTCATAGAGGCATGAGAGTCAAATGATCAGAATGGGTAAGGGTTCTAAATCACGTATGCACCTAATAGCATACGTTACACTATATAAAGACAAAATCGAAAGAAATAAATCATATTAGGAAGTTCTAGCATTTTATTTGAGAACTGATAGAATAATATGATGAAAACAGCATGTAACTGATTTATGAGAGCTGAATTTTATTTATTTTAATATATTTTTATTGTGAAAATACTGTACAGAGGGGTTACAATTACATGGGTAAGATAATGAGCATACTTCTTATCAAGCATTGTAGCCTCCTACTTTGTTTACCCTTCCCATCCTTTCGTATCCTCCCTCGCCCCCATCCCCCCTACCAAAGTTGTAAAGTTCGTTTTTCTACATAATGACTTGTACATCTCATTGTTGCAATGGGTCCTCCTGTATCCCTGTTTTTAACAATTTGTTTTTTCCCTTCCTCTCCACATATACCAACATCATATATAGTGAAAGCAGGGATTATACCATGGGGGGGAGGGACATACAAGGCAACAAAGACATAATCTTATAAATCTGTTAGAAACAATCACATGAAAGATCTCTCTCTCTCTCTCTCTCTCTCTCTCTCTCTCTCTCTCTCTCTCTCTCTCTCTCTCTCTCTCTCTCTCTCTCTCTCTCTCTCGTCAGTCGGGGGCTTGAGCTCTAGGCCTGGGAGCTGTCCCTGAACAATTCAGCTCAAGGCTCATGTTCTACCACTTGAGCCATCACGCCACTTCTAGTTTTCTGGTGGTTTTTTTTTTTATTGTGATTAAGTGATTACATAATTTCCCAAATTTCACAGTATTGTGGGATAATGATGGAGAGCTGAATTTTAAAGCCAGAGTTGATGTACTTATGAAATTCTGCACTCAAGACAATGCACAATCTTTCGAACACAAGGGTGCTACATCAAATTTTAACAGAAGATCGCTACCATATGGACTTTCTTCTTAAACAAAAACAAAACAAGTTTTTAAAGCTAACTGTGAAAATTCTATATTTCTAGCAGTTAAGAAATGCACATCTAAGTACATCTAGCTTCTTTATAAAGTAAATCATAAATTAAAACAGATACATATTTTAGATTATAAAATAATAACAGTGCCTATGATATCACATGAGGGTCATATATATAAAACCTTACATGCTGGAATTAGAAGAAATGTTAGTAGAGTATGGTGGTGCACAGCTATAATCCCAGCAATGGAGGGTTATCAGTTTTTGACCAGTCTCGGCCACAGGATGAAACCCTGTCTCAAAAAAATAATAAACTAAAAATAAAAAGGAAGAAAGAAAGAGAAAAAAAGAAAGGGACAGGAAAAAGAAGAGAAAAAGAAAACAGTAAGAAAATAATTCATCTGAAGAAAGTAGAAAATAACAACAGGATAAATACAGACTTTTCTCAGGTAAGATACTGATAATTAAAAAGAATACATGAAAAATGGAAACTAACTCTATAAGACTCAACAAAATTCAAATGTTGATTCTTTCATACACAGAACTTTTTGATAAGATTTATTAGAAAAAGAAAGACACAAATGAACACATTGGTTGTTGCAATTGGAAATAATAGCAATAAATTAATTCCAATAGAGTAAAAATTTAAACAACTTAAAAGCGAAAAACCCCCTGGCCAAACATCCAAGAAGCAACCAATTACATATTTTAATCTAATCTTATTGTTATTATTAAAGGGTTGTACAGAGAAGTTACCAATTGACAATTCAGGAAATGAGTACATTTCTCTTTTGAATAATATCATCCCTTCCTTCACTTTTCCCAAGTTTCCCCCTCCCATACCTACCCACAAGACACATGGTTCATTTTCCACATAGTGTCTACTGAATTCCATGATTACATTTGTTCACGCTCCCTTCCTCTTTGTACCCTCCCTTTATCCCCCTCCAAGAAGCAGAAAAAGGAAAAGGAAAACAACAACCTCTTCCCACAAACCAAATTACCATTAACAACATAAATGACCCATTTCCCCCATTTCCTGGAATTCATTTTGATAATTGGTGGTTGTTGTTGTTGTTTGAACTCTGTGCCTGGGCACTGTCCCTGAGCTACCTTTGCACTTTACCACTTGAGGCACAGTGCACTTCCAACTTTTTCTGTGATTAATTGGTGGGAGATAAGAGTCTGAAGGAGTTTCCTGCCGTGACTGACTTCAAACCACAATCCTCAGATCTCATCCTCCTGAACAGATAGGATTACAGGCATGAGCTACTGGCACCTGGCTGATAAATAGTATTTTACATGTTCAAGAGAGTTATGTCTTTGGTTCTACCATTAATGGTATCCTTCTTTGGTCTAAGTTTTTATATATGAATACCTAATCATCTATAAATTATCATGTACAGTTATATTTATGAGAGAAGCCATACATAGTTTGTCTCTTTGAGCTTGGCTTACCTTACTTCACATGATTTGTTCTAGATCCATCCATTTCCCTGAAACTGACCTAATATTCTTTCTAATGGATGAGTAAAATTCAACTGTGTCTAGTACCACACTTTTTGGATCCACTCATCTGTCTCAGGGCATCTGGACTGCTTCCATAACTTGGCTATTGTGAATAGTGCAGCAATGAACATGGTTGTGCAGGTGTCTTTACCATATCCTTGTTCATGATGCTCAAGGTAGATGCCCAGGAGTGGTTTGGCTGGGTCATAGGGAAGGTCTATGTTTGGTTTTTTGAGGAACTCCAGACTGCTGTCGACATGGTTGTACTTGTTTACATTCCCATCAACAGCACAGTAGGGTGCCTTTTTCCCCACATCACCAAATTATGTATTTTTTTAATGCCAAAAGGTAAAATACCTCCTCTTTCATGGATAAAATGAACAAATATAACCATAACAATTGCATAAAGCTCTCTATCAAATTGGTAAGGAAATGGTGGTTCCATGCTTTAAAAAAAAACTTAATATATGAATAAGTTTAATCTGGCAGTGAATACACTGCTAATAAATCATGAGCAGCCTGAGCTTATCTCTGAGGTACGGGGCGGGTTTGGCTCCAAGAAATTACTTGAGGCAGTTGGCCATATTAATAGATTAGAGGACAATCACTTGATTATCTCCACAGATACGGAAGAAAAGAAAAAAGGCGAAAACAGAAATGTTTTTCATCTGGCAGAGAATTTTTCAACCCTAATAGTGGAGAAGCACACCATTTCAGTGTTTACTATTTAGCCTGCTCAGTAAGGCAAGAAAAATAAAGACATAAAAGTGGAATAAAAGAAAGTGCTCATGGCTTCTATTTAGCCTGCAGAGATTTAAAAAAAAAAAAAAAAAAAGCCCAGCACATCCAGGATAGGTGGGAAAAAGCTTGTTACAAACTGAACAAACCAAGGCTTCTAGGCATCTGGGCGCAGACCCCTGGGCCTGGGATTTACTGATGGTAGGCGCAGCTGGGGTCTGAAGGGTCCCACAGACCAGGCCTAGTCTTGAAGGATCTGACCTTGATCTCCTGTGATGGAGGAAAGAGACCCAAGGTTTCTTACAGCCTCTGTGGATGTGGGGGTCACAGACCGGAGGGAGGAGGCTTTCAGCCTCCAGTTTAGCAGATTGGTGCTGGCCCAGACTCAGTCCTCTTCGTACAGAGGGAGCTAGATCAGAATGCAAAACTCAGCATTCACTAAGCAGACAACGTATTAGAGGGTTTAGCCTCTCTTTTGTGCTATGAGTCTGGGCGAATGACTTTAAGGAATCGTGCTTTAGTTGTGGTTTGGGTGGTACTGGGGTTTGGACTCAGATCTGGTGCTTGTGAGGCAGGCTCTCTTCCACTTGAGCTACACTGACTTCTTGACACCCAGTTCTGGCGGAAAGGCCAAAGGGTCCCCCCCGCCCCCCACACCCTGGGGCTGGGTAAGTTACTTTCTGTGGTCGTTTACTTTTCCTCAAAGTGTCTTTCCATAGGGTGTCCCTTTTGCCACAGCCAGATGGACTGCGTGTGAAATTTAACACTTAAAAAGCAAATGAACAACAACAAAAAGCCCCACCTGCTCTCGTTCTATTCCATGTTTAGCATTTCTAAACATGGCTAAACCTGTGCCACTCTTTCTGTTTGTCACCTGGAGGCTGAGCCATGTTAGGACGGCACTGGTCACCTCTTGGCTCATGGCCAAGAGAAATCCCCAAGTTTAAAACTGTAAAGGCAGACCATGCGTGCCGCGGTGCTCTACGCTAAGATCAGACCTTGGGGGGACACCTTGGTTAAGTCTCCCACAATCAGGCAGGATCTCTTCTGTCACCCACAGTGATCTAGACTTCTAAGTGTGTCTCTGAGGGTTGTCGCCCCTTCCCTCTGCTGGGTGTTCACTCTTGCGTCTGCTCCCAGAACTCAGGGGAGACAGACACACTTCATGGCTAGGTCCGTGTCTGAACAGCTCAGGGCACTCAAGGAAGCATAGGGGGACAGACTTCATTCCTGCCACCATGGGGGTGGAGACCTGAGGACTGAGTTGGGGTTATGTGGGCGGAGGGTGAAGACTCTGGGCTCTCCCCTGAGCCCTGCCTGTCTGAGGAGCGGGGTGAAGCACCAGTGGGAGTGCTGGCGGAATCAACCAATGGAATCAACCAACGGAAGGGAGGCCAAGGGCCAGCCTGGGGGGCCGGGGGGGACAGGGGACGGGGACAGCGAGATGCGGCCAGGCACCAAGGTGTAGCTAGGGAGGTGCTTGCAACACTGATGCGGCAGGATTGTTTGCTACAACTGGGGTTTCAAGGCAGTGTGCAGAGGGTCCAGGAGAAGGGTGGGGAAGCTGACTGGTGTATCTGGACAAGAAAACTCCTCTAGGGAACACCAGCACGGCCAGTCAGGAGGCAGCCCAGCGCGCTGGGCTCCAGTCACACAGCAGGGTTTTGCTGTTTGCTCCATGTATTGCTTGCTTGCTTGCTTGCTTGCTTGCTTGCTTGCTTGCTTGCTTCCTTCCTTCCTTCCTTCCTTCCTTCCTTCCTTCCTTCCTTCCCTCCCTTCCTTCCTTCTTTCCTTCCTACCTTCCTTTCCTTCCTTCCTGCCTTCCTTCCTGCCTTCCTTCCTTCCTTCCTTCCTTCCTGCCTTCCTTCCTGCCTTCCTTCTTTCTTTCTTTCTTTCTTCTTTTCTTTTTTTGCCCTTTCTTATTCTTGAAGGAATATGGGCGTTGATGGCATTTGTGGATTCCATTTTAAAGCAGAAAGATGTCTGCCGCTTTCCCTGCCCGGCTGCTGGGAGTGATGCCTGGGCTGCTTGTTTGCCGGCTCCGGCTCCTGCAGCCCACGCCTCTGCCACGGAATCTGTGTTTGCTCCAGGTAAATAGTCATGGATGGGCGGTGGCCTTCAGTGCCAGAAGACAGGCGGGGGAGAAATGTCCATGAGAGAATCCCAGGAGTGACTATTGTGCATTGGAGGTGGGGAAGGAGGAGGGAGAGACAGAGACAGAGAAGCATAAACACACACTCACGGAGGGAAGGAAGGAGGAAAGGAGAGAGGAAAGAGGGAGGGGAGGAGGGATGAAGGGAGGGAAGGATGGGGATAGAGAAGGAAGAGACATAGAGTGACAGAGAAGGAAGATGACAGAAAGGACAGAGAAACACTGAGAAAGAAGAGACAGACACATACACAGAGGTAGAGAGGAAGACAGAAAGAGAGAGGAGAGGAGGGGAGATGAGAGGAGAGGAGGGGAGAAGAGGGGAGTGAAGGGGAGAGGAGATGAGAGGAGAGGAGAGGAGAGGAGAGTGGAGGGGAAAGGTGGGGAGGGGGGAGAGAAGAGGAGAGGTGGAGAGGGGAGGGGAGAGGTGGGAAGGGGAGGGGAGAGGTGGGAAGGGGAGAGGAGAGGAGGGTGGAGGTGGGGGAGGAAGGGAAGGGAGGAAGTGAGAAGTGATTGAGCTGTCCTGCCCTGGGCTCCTAGAGATGGTACTAGCAGGAGCAGAGTGGTCTCTTTGTGAAGTTTCTAAGTTAATTTTTTTATGATTGATTTTATTTTTGATTGACCCATAATAACGTGTGTACTTGTGTGTTTATATATCGTCTAGTGGAACTGCCACTACACACACACACACACACACACGTGCACGCGCGCGCGTGTGAATTACACAGTGCAGTATTGTGAAGGGCCGTTGCCGTATTTTTTTGCCGGGAATGCCAGAATGCACGGTGTTGGGGCCTCAGTTCCCGCGGGTTTGGCATGCGGGTCTGCAGGATGTCCCCATGAGGATTTT
The DNA here is from genome assembly GCF_024711535.1 of Dipodomys merriami. Lineage (NCBI taxonomy): Eukaryota > Metazoa > Chordata > Mammalia > Rodentia > Heteromyidae > Dipodomys > Dipodomys merriami. The sequence goes on from NW_027204270.1 coordinate 2,865,191, forward strand.
ATCGGCCTGTAGATAAGTTTGCACCTGTCACCTCCTCTGCAGAGAGAGGGGAGCTGGGGAAGCGGGGGCAGAAGCCACGCAGGTCCCAGGGAAGCAGGTCACCATGGAGAGGCAGGAAGACAGCCATTAATGGGGTAAGATGGCCCCATTCCTCACCCTGCACAGCGTAACCCAGATAAACACCAGAGCGGCTGGGATGGCAGGCCACGGCACTCAGACAGGCCCTGCACTGGGATGGCAGGCCGCAGCACTCAGACAGGCCCTGCACTGTCCGTGTGGAACCCACCGCCATTTCTCTCACTTTTCTCAGTGGTCAGGTTTTTTTTTTTTAATATTATTTTATTTTATTTGAGAACATACTGTACAGAGGGGCTACAATTACATGGGCAGGATAATGCATACATTTCTTACCAAGCATTGCAGCCTCCTCCTTTGTTTACCCTTCACATCCCTTCCCAGCCTCCCCCCTCCCCCCACCCAATTATACCCCCCTCCCCCCCCCCCCGACCGACATTGTAAAGCTGGTTTTGACATGACATTTTGTACTTCTCATTGTTGCAACAGGTCCACCTGAATCCTTAAACGACTTGTTTGCCCCCATCTCCTCCACATGTTATACTGACATCAAATATAGTGAAAGCGGGGCAGTGGTCAGGTTTTAATTTAACAAGAATTAAACAAACGTACTCCAACTTTCACTGATTTATTACAGCTGATGGTGTCACCCAAAGCGTATCTGACCATAAGGCTCGATCCAATCATTAACAAACGCACAGTGTTATCCAACCACCAATTTACAAAATGTGGCCACCATTCAAAGAGAATAATACCCTCCCTTTAAAAATAGAAATACAGAGAGAAATACAAAGCTGGTTTTGTTTTGTTTTGTTTTGTTTTAATCTCCGTAGAACTTCAGACATTATTTTCTGCCAAATTAAGTCTCACATTAAATGACCAGAGTGACTGAATCTTCCCGAGCTGTGTAACCTTACCATAATACATACCACCTGGCACAAAATTTGTTGTGCAGTGTTTAGCTTTGTCCCACAGAGCTGCTACTATATTTAAAATCATATTACACAATTTCCTTCACTTAGATTACCTATCAGTGTGGAATGGAGATGCATGGAATGCAGGAATGGCTCTTGAGCTCCCTGAGCAGGTTCGTGTTTGATGTTAAGAGTAAGCCCAGTCTCCCATCTCTCATGGCTGACAGCATAACACCAAAGTCCCGATGTCATTTTTGGGATAGGGTCTTACTTTTTGCTGCAGTGAGAGGCATAGGCTACCATGCCCAGCTTTACTGGTTGAGATAGATCGCAAGGACATTTTGTCTTGGCAGTCCTCACAATTTCTGCCTTCCAAGTAGCTAGGCTGGCATGCAAGAACCCACCATGCCTCGCTAAGGATCTGACTTTGCTAACTAAAACTTTGGGTCTGATTCCTCCTCCACTTTGTGAGTGCACATGGTAATCTTTTAAGGAGCATTTTAGCACTTGATCCCTTTAGATCACCATTCTAGAGCTAGTAATCCTCTCTGTCCTGTGAGAGTTGAGCTCATTGGAAGAATGACATTGCCACTCACTGGGCAGAAGATCATGCAATCTGTTGGACAGGTGTCAATCACTTTTATTGGACCACAGTGTCTACTGGATGCAGGTTAATGTCACTTATTGGATGGATGGTAGGCTACTAAGGTTTGGGTGTGGTTTAAATGCGTCCTCCAAAGAGTCATGTCTGGAAGCTTCATCTCCAGTGTGGCACTATTGAGGTGGCAGAACTTTGAGACGTGAGGTAGCGGAGGAAGGCGATTTGGTCTCAGGGCATTCCGCTGGTGAGGGGGTTCGTGCTGGCACCTGGAGGCTGGGCTTGGTTGGAATGAGTTAGTTCCTGGGAGAATAAGAGAAGCCCGGAACCCTGGATTCCTAGCTTGCACAGTGATCATGCCTGCCCCTCATGTGGCTCCTGCCGTGGTGGCAGGCGCCATGCTATGTGACAGGGCCAGGAGGCCCTCCCCAGAGCTGACACTGTGAGGCCACGTGATAGACTGTGGGCTAAACAAGCCCCATTTCCTTACGCGTTATCCAGCCTCTAGTTTCTGTAACAGACCAAGATGTGGCACCAGCCACGGGAGGACCAGGATATCATTGGTGAGCAGGTGACAATGCAGTGCCCTTCAAGAAGAGAGGGCAGGGCTAAGGAGGATGTAAGGAGGTGCAGACATATGAGGGGCTATTAAGGGAGTCGTCTGGTACATCAGCACGCTACTGGAGGCCTGGGAATTAGAATGTGAATCCTGACTTTACCATTTCCTCCCTGTGTTGTCACAGGCAAATCATTGGATGCTGTGGACCTCCACCTCTTCACTTGTAAGACACTATTATCAGCAGCAAGGCCGCCCTCATTGGGTGGTTGGGTGGTTAGTGGTTAGGAAGATTAGGATGCAATGAGCACCTAGAAGTGTGTTTCCAACACAGCAGGGCCCCAGAAGGAACAGGGAGCTGCTGTTAGATGTGTGGCTCAGCTCTCCAAAGAAAGGGGCTGGCTGAATCTTTGGGAACCCCGGGAGAATTGTGTTGCTAAAGCAAATGTCATGTGGACAGCATTGGCAGGAGAAAATGGGAGGGGAAAAAGAGAAGGGCAGAGCAACGGAAGGCGGAAGATAAGGGAGGGGGAGAGATGCAGAGAGGGGGAGAGAAGAAGGAAGGAAGAAAGAAAACTAGAGAGACAGAGAGGAGAGAGATAAATTCAGAGAGAAAGGAGATGGTTAAAGCTAGGCTTCAACTAAAACAGTTGTAGGAGAGGGTAGAGGAGGCCCTTTATGAACAGTGTGGAGAAGAGGCTAAGGTTATCAGGAAATCAGATGGAAAGGTGGAGGAAGATGTATCATCAAGCATGGCCTCACAAGACAAAGTGCTCAACTTGTCCACTGGATGAAGGCTCAGACATGAAGAGACAAATGGCGACTGGACTTGGGGCATTGGGTTGCAGATGGCTTGGGCAGGAGATTCCTCCCTCCAGTGAGTGACTGAGGAGAAGAGGTGGTGGGTGGGGGCCACAGGCGTGGGGACATCGAGGCCGCTCCTCCCCTGAGCTGCCACATGGCTGCACAGCTCCCACCAGCTATCCAGAGGCAGCCGCGGACTCGCTATGTCTGCCTCTATTTGGCATCTGTCTCCTTTGCCACCTTAAACTTGGGGTTTGATTCCTCCTCAACTCTGGGGAGGACGTGGAAATCTCTTAAGGAGCGTCTTAGCATTTGATCACTTTACATCACCAATCTTCCCTGCTCTGGCATGGTAATCAGCAGGTTAGCCATCACCGGCCTGTCCAATGACCTGCTCCAGGCCATTTATCAGAATGTGCCGGGTCCTCCAGTTACCCCCCTAACCACCTCCATCTCGCCCTTTCTCCGGGCGGCCCACTCCTGTGGTCTCCTGCAGTTGCAAGCTCGGTCCATTGATAAACATCTTGTGAGGAGAGCAGAAGTTGACCTGCAGCCAGCAGCCACTTTCTTATCATGGAAAGTCTGCCCATGAGCAACACTAGGGTACTGACGAGCCAGACCTAGGGCTGACGGAGCCCCAGCCCCTCTGGGCTCTGAGTGCGCCTCATTCTTTCCCAGGTGCCATGCGGAATAAATTCTTTTCCTCTGCCTGATGAGTTAGAGCAGGCAGCAGAGCTGGTCCGCTAGGGACCCCAGAGCTGGGCCTCCAGCCTAGGTCTATGGTGACACTAAAGTGCTGTAGACAGTCCTGTTGAGAGGTTTGGCTCTGGGGTAGAAGGTCAAGGTGAGAGGTGGTGCTGGAGAATGAGGTCGCACCTGCTAGAAGGAAGCAAGCATTTGGGGAGAGTTTTGACATTTATAAAAGTTATGGAGGATTTTTTTGTACGTGTTTTTCATGCTCTTTTGGATTTATTTCCCTCTGTTGTGTCAGTGACTGTTCACTGATGTCCTTAATCAAGAAGCGTTTATGGTCACGTAATAATCCAGATGCCCACGGTCCCATAAAGTAGGACTTGGCTCAAGCACCAGGGAATCGAGTCAGAACGTGGGGCTGGCCCTGGCTGGTGTGGTCCCAAGTCATCCAGCGTCAGCAGAGGTCCGTGTGCTGCGGATGCTGGTGGAGGCGTTCGTTCGCTGGCTTTGTTTCTCAGGGTCTCCCACGGCAAGGAAAAGTCACTGGTTCTGAACAGGGGCTGGCTGTGCTGCTGGGGCCCTGGTCCCAGCTCCTAGCCCCATGCTTGGTATGGATTTGCTGTTTAACAAATATTTGTTGAGTGCGTGAAACGGTGACTTTAAAAGGCAAATTCAGGATCACCCTGCAGAAATCAAAACACACATATGAACATGAATGTGAGGGGATTGCATTCACACGGTCTGAGAGAACCAGTTAGCTGACCTTAGCGGTTCAAAGAAAAAGTCAAAGCGGCACAGATGTGTATCTAGTAAAGGAACGTGGGGCTGATGGCAAATGGAGGCAAAATGCTTTCTTCAGAGGGAGAGGTAGATTGAAGCCGCTGCCAGGGAGGACAGAATTAACATACCTGTCATTTACCTCCAATTGACTGAGTCCTGAAATAGCTAGAAGATAACAGGCAGAGCTCCATCAGATGGCCCAGGAGTGCGGATTTCCACTGATGCACACACTATATTTTTCCCCCTAAAAATGAATGAATCATCGGTGTCATCTTGACAGACCGAGGATAGAGAACATTAATCAACAGAAATAACCGTAAGTCGGGGTTCTGGGTACAAGATAACGAAGGCCACTTTTAAGACAAGTCACCGAGTCCCTGAGGATGCTCCAGACTCTGTGTTTGGTGCCCTTGGGACTTCAGAGAGAGCAAAGGCAGGACAAGTTCTGCCCTGAGGATTCTTATCGCCTGCCCGGCACATTTCTATTCAAAGCAGGCTTATCTGTAGCAACAGCTACTCTGGAATTGTGCCTCAAATTTGTGAGATTTCACAGGCAGTCTTGGTTTCTGCTTCCCGTGTGCTCACTTACAAGCCAAAACAAGTCCTGGTGTTCTTATTCGTAAATGCAGAAGCAAGGCCTGCAGGGATTCTGACCCCACGGGGCAGTCCCACTCCCTGCCTGCCTGCTGACCCAGCACAGCAATCCCATGTAAGTGACAGTTCGCAAATGTGCAGAGATCGGGTGTCACATCCAGCAAGAAGGAATGAGCCCGGATTGGCCCATGTGTTCTGCAGGGAACAAAGGCTATTTGAAGGCAAGGATTGGGGTGGCTCCAAAGAGAAGTAGAGGTCCCTGGTAAATCTGTTTTCACAAATGCCCCCCTCCCATGAGCGAAATTCAATAGCATCTTTATTTAAATTAACAAGATATTTAAAGCTCCCATCCATTCTTTAAACCACCCAAAATATCAAGTAATAGGCAAGTATCTTCACCATTATTACAAATGAGAGAACTAAGTGTCCATACATCCACCGATTATCCATCCATCCATCCTCCCATCCATCCATCCTCCTGTCCATCCACCCATTCATGCATTCATTCTTTATCTATCTATTCACCCATCTGCCTATCGACCCATCATCTATCCATCTCTCCACACCATTCTATGGACAGGGGTTGCACTAGGCACACACAAGGTGAACAAGACAGATTCCATCTGGGCCATCAGAGAATTGGTTCATCATCAGCAAATCCTGGTGGATGGACTCTTTGTTCCCTCTTCCTGGACCACTTTTCCCCTAGATGATGTCAGGGTCGATGCTAACCCATTTCACACCTTTATACTCAATCTTTTCAACAGGATGCTAAAAGTGCCAACCTGCCTCCCGTGCTGACCTTCCACCTTCCAGACCCCCCTAACCTTGTTCAACTTACACTGTCCACTCTGGACAATCACCTCCTCAAACTCTGCCCCTGGGAGGGGTGCTCTAGGGGGGCAGGGAGCCATGTCTCCCTGGCTGTCTGACATGCCATGGGTGCCCAGCACCATGTTCAGTGAAGGGAGGAGCCAGAAGGTCTTTGTTGCGTGAAGGAAGAACGAATGGGTGAGTTAAGGAAAGAGAATTGAGCCAGCACAGAGGATATCAACAAGGTGAGGGGGCAATTCTACCCCAGAAGTGACCAGAGAGATCAGAACAGACCCCTACACCCTACCACATGCCACTTCATCATCATGATTATCTTAGGCTCCAGGAGATGTTAGGGGGAGGGGAGAGATCACAGAGTTCCCTTGATTGGACTGAAATCATCTCCTTCTGAGAATCTGAAGCCAGAGTGTTTAGATCCCAGGTCCAAACTCCAGGCGGCCCACAAGTTAGGTCCAGCCATTCACACCCATATGCCAAATGAAGACAGACGGTGAAGCCAGAGAAGGGAGTTTATTTCGTGGTGTCTGTGAGGAGGCCGCAGCCCTCAGTCTTCAGGGGTTAAATAGGAAGAGTTGGAGAGAGAAGAGTTGGAAATGGTTTGCACAGTTTAAACTGTCCTGAGCCACAGGTGTGGCCAGAGGTGTTCACTGTCTCAGGATTGGTCAGGTGGGGGAGGGCGGAGCTAGTTACAAACAAGGCAAGGGTCGCCTGGCAGGAAGTCAGGCTCTTCCTGGATGCTAAGATGGCTGCAAAGTGGGTGCGGGAGAGAATGGCTCAGAACCACAGCTGTGGTCCTGTGGAGCTGTCTGGCATGCCTCAGTTTATCTTTCACCTAAGCAAGAAGTCAATGTTTTCTGGAAGAAGAAAACAGCTCCTCTGTGGGGGAACGTCTGCTCCGTCTGCTCCTAGGAGGTGGCCTGGGAATGAAATCTACCCCAGGTTCACTGAGCAGTGGAGGCAGGGAGAGCTGCGTCCCAGAGCAGACCCACCTTCCTGGGAATGAAATCTACCCCAGGTTCACTGAGCAGTGGAGGCAGGGAGAGCTGCGTCCCAGAGCAGACCCACCTTCCTGGGAATGAAATCTACCCCAGGTTCACTGAGCAGTGGAGGCAGGGAGAGCTGCGTCCCAGAGCAGACCCACCTTCCTGGGAATGAAATCTACCCCATGTTCACTGAGCAGTGGAGGCAGGGAGAGCTGCGTCCCAGAGCAGACCCACCTTCCTGGGAATGAAATCTACCCCAGGTTCACTGAGCAGTGGAGGCAGGGAGAGCTGCGTCCCAGAGCAGACCCACCTTCCGCAAGCCCCCTCACCTGCCTATCCCCCCGCCAGACCCACATATCTTTCCAGGAAGCCATTTTCCCCTCCTCTCCTCCTGTGAAGATGGTCCTGGAGGCCTGGAATCCTTTCCTGCCATCGTGAGGATCATGGGTTTGCCCCCCATTAAGGACAGAAGTCAGGTTAACAGGCGAAAGGCATCACGGATGCATTGGTTCATAGTTTGACGTGGCATGGGAGGCTCCTGAACTGAAGGCCCAGGGAAGACTCCTTGTTTTCAGGCTCAGGTGGAGAAATGCATCTGAAGGAAAGGGCGCAGATCTCACAGTAAGCCAGGGTGGAGAAAAGGGCCACCCCCACATGCAGATTCTTTCTGGTCTCTGTGCAGTATCTCTTCATCTTGGGATGAGGTTGTGGGGGTGTCCTATGGCTTACAATCAAACAAGGACCTGACTTGGGGGCTTCTGGTCTCTGTGGCTTGCTGTGGGACGCAGTGAGGACCAGAGAAGAGGGAAGAGGCAGGCGGGGAGGGGGGCACTCTGAGACCATGCTTTGAAGCATGGGTTCCCGGGCCTCCCCTTCTCCCCTTCCCACCACGTTCTGCAGGTACCAGGGCTACACACCTGTCTCCCGAAGGTCTGTGTGTTTAAATTGTTTTCATTTCTCTGTTCATTTCCTGCACAAGTTTTAATTCCCAGGCCTGAGCCACTGGCCCGACTTAGGGAAGAGAGAGATTTTCCTCTTTTTCTCTCTTAAAGGGACACTTGACACATGACAGGTGCCATGGGTCACCTGTGGCCACAACTGGGGTGAGGGGTGGAGACCGCAGGAACTGGTCACAACAGCACAACACAGACGGCAGCCCTGCCTGGCGACAAAGAAGCACTTAGAACAAAACGTGAGTAGCAGCTCTGAGGCCGAGACGCCCTGGGCTAGTGTTTGTAATAGTACTCTTCTCCATTTTAACACTTCATTTTTGAAAATAATTTTCCATGGTTTGGCTGCTGCATTTTGCCATTCAAGGCCTTTTTGTTAGCCTATATTAGTTACCCACGACGGATGCAGTTACGGCTACATTTCCATTGACTCATACAATGTACCCCAGGTCCAGCTCACCCGCTCTCTCCCTCTCCCCCTCTCCCCACCTTAAAACAATCTCAATAGCTTCCATTGCTCCATTTTCATAGAAAGCACTTCGACTGCATTCAGTCTCATTTACCCTCTCTGTTTGCCTGCTTCCTTCCCTCTGTTAGCCCCAGCAGAGCCTGATTAACTTTCCTGTGATTTTTCTTTCCAACCAATATTAATTACGTGAAGTGATTTCATCATAGTATTTTGTATGTGCACGTGTTACAGTTTAGTCATGTGAACCTCATCTTTTCCTCTTCCTTTCCCACTTCTCTCTACTGTATCCATCTTCATACATATGATGCCCCCTGTGTTTTTATATTATTTGTCTTCTGTCATTTTCAGCTTTTAAAGGATGGGCTTTATCGAGATAGGCCACAAAATGTACCCCTTATATTTGGGGGAGGGGGAATTTCTTTTTGTTTTCATTTATTTATTTTTATTATATTTAAATAGTTGTACAGAGGAGTTGCCATTTAGCAAGGAGTTTATGAATACAATGCATACTGATCAATGCCAGTCCTCTCAAAAGTCTCCCCATCCCTCCTTTATCCCTCCCTCCTGGCACTTCCCCTAATGTTGTAGGACACACGTTGAATTCTGGACTGCATTCACACCTTCTCCTCTTTATCCCTCTATCCCTTTCCCCTTGACTCCACCACACCCCTCTCAGCTACCTGCTCCACAGTGTTTATCTTGTTGAACTTTGACTTTATCTTTCTAAGCAATTACAGTACTTGAGTTCTCCCTGGAATCTACCATATTTTGGTTAACACATTTGTATATACTTGCACACCACCTAATATATTTACTTACATGTCTATAAACTAATGCTAGCTTCCAGAGATGAGGGGTACATGCATCCTCTGTCTCTCTGGGCCTGACTTACTTCACAGAACACACTTTTTTCTGTGTCTTTCCATTTCTTTTACATAGTACTGTATCATTCTTTGTAATGGATGAAACAATGAATAAAAATGAAATTCCATTGTGTGTGTGTGTGTATGTGTGTGTGTGTGTATGTATATATATACATACACACACACACATACACACACACACACATACACACACACACACACACACACACACACACACACACACACACACACACACACACACACATATATCACAGGCATTTGTTTTGTTTTTTATCAGTCATGGGGCTTAAACTCTGGACCTGGGCACTATCCCTGAGCTCTTCAGCTTAAGGCTACTGCTCTACCACTTGAGCCACAAAGTGCCACTTCCAGTTTTCTGGTAGCTAATTGGAGAAGAGATTCTCACGGATTTTCCTGCCAGGGCTGGCTTTGAACCACAATTTTCAGATCTCAGCCTCCTGAGTAGCTAGGTTTATAGGTGTGAGCTACCAGTGCCCAGCATGCATACTACAGTATTTGATCTACTGGACTACTGAGATGCATCTGGGTTGAGTCCATGCCTTGGCTATGGTGAACAGCGCTGCAGAGAACATGATTGTGTCAGTGGGTTTTACTGTATCCTGGTTTGTAATCTTTTAGGTACATGCCCAGGAGTGGAATTGCTGGATCATAGGGTGGTTCTCTGTTTAATTTTTTGAAGAAGCTCCACACTGCTTCTCAGAGTTTACATTCCCACTTTTACAAGTTTACATTCCCACCAACAGTGTATTAGGGTTCCCTCATCCTCACCAGCATCTATTATTTGTTTTCTGGGGGTGAGGTGGAATCTCAGTGTTGTTTTGATTTGCATTTCCTTTATGGCCAGAGACACTGAGCATTTCTTCATGTATCTGTTGGCCATTTTTACTTCTTCTGAGAAATATCTCTTAAAAGAGATTGGCCGATTTATTAATTGGTGTTGGTTCTTTGAAGGTTTAGTTTCTTAAGCTCTCTTCTATATTCTATATGTTAGGTCATCATCTGATGTATAGCTGGCAGAAAAGCTGTAGGCTGTCTTTTTAGCTTGTTGGCTATTTCCTTTGCCATGAAGAAACTTTTTAGTTTGATGCACTCCCATTTATCAAGTCTCTTTTTGTTTTGCTGTGCGTCTGGATCTCTACTCAGAAAGTTCCTTTCTGTGCCAAGGAGGCCTAATGTGTCTTCCATGCCTTCCTGTAATAGGCTCATGGTTTCAGGTGCCACGTTGAGGTCTTTGATCTGTTTTGAATTGGTGCAGATGCAAGGTGATAGATGGGAATCCAGTTTCAGTTTTTTGCATGTGGATATCCAGTTTCTCCAACACCATTTGTTGAAGAGGCCACCTTTCTTCAAGCCTATGTTTTTGATCCTATATTTAAAGCCCCTCTAGCCTTCTCTCCAAAGCTACTACAGCTTATTAAAACTTTGATAAAGTAGCAGGGCATAAAATCAGTCCACAAAAATCAGTAGCTTTTCTGTATGCCAACAATGAGAAGATCAAGACTGAAATCAAGAAAGCAACTCTATTCTCAGTAATCTCAAAAGAATAAAATAAAATATCTAGGAATTAACTGAACCAAGGATCTGAAGGACCTCTACAATGAAAATTATAAAAATTTGAAGAAGGAAATTGAAAAATATGAAAGGAAGTGGAAAGACCTTCCATGCTCCTAGGTTGGCAGAGTCAATGTCATTAAAACAGCAGTACTTCCCAAAGCAACCCATACACTTAATACAATATTGATAAAAATCCCATCATTACTCTTTAATGAAATAGAAACAAAAGTCCAAAAATTCACATGGAACCACAAAAAGCCCCAAATTGCAAAAGCAATCCTGGCAGAAAAAAGTAGTGCTTGAGGAGTAACAATGCCAGACATCAAATGCTACACCAGAGCTACAGTAATGAGCACTGCTTGGTCCTAGCACAAAACAGGCCCAAGGACCAATGGAACAGAATAGAAGGGCCAGAAATAAACTCACAGACCTATAGCCATCTAATAGTTGAGAAAAGTGCCAAATGCACCCCTGTTAAGTGCATGGTTTGAAGAGTCTACTACTTGTACTCTTGTAAACATCACTCAATTTCAGGAATAAAAACATTTTTACATTTCCCCAAAACTTAAATTTATGTTAACAAGTTAAATTGACTTTAATTTTTGGTCACTTCCACAATTCCTAAGCCACCATTGACTTGACAGTTTCTATGATTCAATTTTCCCACTCTAGAATAATGTAGAAATAATGTCACATGTGTTCTTTTTGGTGCTAGGCTGTTATAATTATTGTTATTATTATTATAATCCTTAAGTAGTTGCACAGAGGGGTTTCAATTCAACATATTGGCTTGTGAGTACAGCACATCTTGATCAATGTCATGTTTTATAATTCTCCCCATCTCTCCCAACCCCACCCAAGGAGAGCCTGTCCTTCCAGTTTCCCCAGGAGCTCTTGGTTGGGCGTCCAAAGCAGGTACTTTGGGTATCATTTTCTCAGCTAGATGTGTAAGGTCTTAGGTTTGCTAGACTTCAGGATGACGCCTGCAGGGTTCAGAGCTAAAGGTGACCCTGACCAAAACTGAGGTTTGACCTTTACTGTTCAAGATGGCAGCTGCTTTGCCACGTGGTACCTGAACATGAAGGTGGCTGGACCAGACTGAGATGAGGTCTGGTATGAAGGTGGCTGGGCCAGACTGAGATGAGGTCTGGTATGACGTTGTCATGTATGTTCTGAATTTCCAAGGCTTAGTAAAGAAGGGCAGAATGCTCACCCCACCTCATTAACAATCTCTCCACTGATAAATACATTGACGTGAGAACATTCGAGATAGACTGCATCAAAACAAACGTATTACTGAAGAGTAACTCAGCTGCTTCCTTTCACTTCTTTTCATCCAAACCCCTAGAAAGTTTCAAATGGAATTTGGAGCTGGTGTTGCCTCTTTACTGCGTGGTGTCAGTCTAGAGAGTTATGTGATGCTGGCCCCGGAGGGGCCTGGGAGCCATCGGGAAGCCTTTGAAAGGGGCACAAAGTAAATGGCAGTTGATGTGATCCGATTGATGTGTGGGGATTTTAGAAGGGTCATAAATATCCCCCGTTTTCATGAGTTCTGAATCAATTGAGTCAGAAGCACAAGTCGGACAGGTGAAAATAAATACGCGAGTTTTATTGCTAGTAATAGCTGGACTTGGGAAGAGAGCTTTCAATCAAGGGCTGCCATGGGCTTACTGACCATTAACTAAAGGATTAAATGTGCCTGCATAGCAACGGCATGGAGGAAAACGCAGGGCCCCATGCAGACAAGTTCCCCCTGCAGCGGCATGGGGTCTTGGTGGGCAGAAAGGTCCCAAAGTGCAGAGAGAGGGGGCTAGCTGAAACCAGTCTACTCCCTCCTCCTCAGCCTGTCCCCGTCTCCTACACTGACCCCCCAACTCCATCACCCATCCTTTCTCCCTCCCGGGGCCGAAGTGACACTGGGGCTGACAAGCCAGAAGAAGACCAGCCGGATGTTGCTTCTGCGAGATTCTCCAGTGATGATGGACCAGTGTCTGCCTGCTGCTGGGACAAATGAGTTGGGGCTGAATGGCTCCAACCCATTCACATTCACTCCCAGTCTTGTAGACCGGAAGTCCAGGAGAACGCAGCCGCTCAGCCCCTAGTGTGGGTTCTGAAGGCTGACATCAAGATGTCAGCAGGACCAGGCTTTCGTCTGGGGGCTGGGGCAGGCCTGGCTCCCAGCTCCATCTCATAGCGGACAGGATCCTGCCACTTGCCGTTGCCACCCTGAATCCCTGGCTGTAGCCTGAGGCCCCCATTGTTCTTTGAGTCTCTCTGCCATCTTTGCACATGGACCTGAACCAATGACACATTCAACTGCACACACACTTATAATCTCCTCAGTCTCTTCTGCCAAGTGCCTCTTCCTGCAGTCTGAGAGTAGGCTCCTATGATGGAGAAGCTGGGAGGCTAGATTTGTCCCACGGAAATAAACCCAGGCAATCACGTGTGGTCAGGTCCATAATTATAATCATGTTTACAAAGTCTCCTTCACCATAGAAGGCCAGATATACATGTAATATGGGGGACTGAGTTAAGGAACTTTTCAAGGAGATCATTATTTTACCTGCCCTAGATATTAAAATTAAATATAGAGATACCTTGTATCTGAATATACATCTTTTGTTTTAATTTTTTTAATTTACTGGAACATAATTGAAAACCCTTTTTGTTAATTAATTTATTTTTTGGTGCTGGTACTGGGGCTTGAACTCAGAGTCTGGGTGCTGCCCTTTAACTCTTTTGCTCACAGCTGGTGCTCTGTCACTTGACCCACACTTCCACTTTTGTCTTTTTGCTGGTTAATTGGAGATAAGAGTTTCACGGACTTTCCTGCCTGGCTGGCTTCAGTGATCCTCAGATCTCAGCCTTTCGAGTAGCTAGGATGATAGGTGTGAGCCACACACCCAGCTAATAATTCAAATTTATTTTATTGTCCTTGCTTCCATATCCCCCCCACAGGAAATGGGGGCAATGCTGATAACTCCTTGCTGAGGCTGGTCGTTTCCAATGCCCACCCCTAGATGCCATAAGGCCAGTGAACCTGGACATGCGTGTTAAACGCAAACCATTGTTTTCATGAGGAATAGCAACCAATTACCTGACCACCAATGCACAGTACCGGCACCAACTTGCAAAGCTCAAATCCCTGCAGTGTTCAGAATGACCATGGCCTTAGAGCCCTGTATCCAGTCCCAGGAGCAATGTTGGTCTCAACATATATATATGTATTGTCAGTCACGGGAATTGAACTCAGGGTCTGAGTGCTGTCCCTGAGCTTTTGTGCTCAAGGCTACATCTCTACCACCCTGAGCCACAGCTCCACTTCTGGTTTTCTGGTGGTTAACTGGAGATCAGTCTCACTGACTTTCTTGCCTGGGCTGCCTTCCTACTGGGATCCTCAGATCTCAGCCTCCTGAAAAGCTTGTCAGCATGAGCCACTAGCTCCCAGCTCAATGCATTATTTTATTTTCCACCTGCCAACCATTGCCTAATTTTTCTACGTTCCCAGGCAATCTGCCACATATTTTGCTGCTTAAAGGAATTAGTCAAACTGGATTGACATTCTGTTTGGGGAGGCTCCATATGTATTTATCAATAAAATTACAGGAGATTGCACAACAAGGATGGCGTAGGGTATTACAGAAGGCACTTTGCTGCACATACAACCATCCTCACCTTGCCCATTTTGTGCAACTAGCCATCGAGGCTGACAGCTCGGTCAGTGACCGTACCTGCCAAGAGCATTCCATCTAGAAGAATACGTATGGCTCAGAATGCCCGTCTAGCGCATCCCTCTGCCATGGTCCGGGTTGGCACTGACCAGCCCTGCCTGCTTGGAAGTGCTTCCTGTGAGCTGTGTCCTAATCTACCATTAAGAAACAAGTACTGTGAGGTGCAGCCAACGCCTGGAGCCTCCCAGGTTCCAGGCCAGGCTGGAGCTGCATTGGCATGGCCTCTTACCTGCCCTTATCTTCTTCTCTTGCTGCTCAAACTCAGCAGTCTATAACGTCTCTGACCAGCATCCTCCAGGCAGCCTTCAACACTAGCCAGAGGCCCTATTTGCTGAGAGTTTTATTTTCTTAATAATTGGGAATATCATTTCAGCTATGTATTTTTTTTTCTGTTGGTTGGTTGTGGGTCTTGAACTCTGGGCCTGGGCGCTGTCCCTGAGCTCTTCAGCTCAAGGCAAGCACTCTACCACTTGAGCTACAGCACCACTCCCAGTTTTCTGAGTGGTTTGTTGGAGAGAAGAGTTTCTCAGAAGTTCCTGCTCGGGCTGGCTTTGAACCATGATCCTCAGATCTCAGCCTCCTGAGTAGCTAGGATTACAGGCGTGAGCCACCGGTGCCTGGCTCAGCTATGTATTTTTAAAGGCTACATATCTGTCATCAACCCATCTATGTATCTCCCTATCTATCTATCTAGCTGTCTGTCTACCTATGATTGAAAATTTGTGTAGGCTTTTGAATGGTTTTGCCCAGGGGCCTTTGATTTTTGTCAAATTTTGGTTTTTTGGTTTTTTTTTTTAGTTATTTTTCTTGTTTATTTATTAGACCTCTCCAAACCCAAACACAGTTTGCTAGCACTCAAGACTCCGGGAATGTACATGTGTTGTTTCTCTTCACCAAATTACTTATTCAAAATCCTCTCTCCCCTTCCCACATGGGCCAATTGCTTGGGGCTCACCTCTGAGGCCCGTTTGTACAGAAGGCAGAGCAGGCTCAGGCCCTGGACCAGGCACACACACCCGGCAGACACGGATAGTAGCAGCTAGAGACGAGAGGTGAGGGCAGAGAAATTTTATTTAAGGCGAAGCATTTGCACTTCACTTCGAGAAGTCGCTTGCTTTAAAAATATTTTTTGAGTGTGGCTAATTAGGGATTAAAGTCCTTGAGAAGGTGTAAAGAAAAAAAAAGAAAGCAAAGGCAAGAAGTGTGTAGAGGGATTAACACCAACTCAGGAAATAGTCTCTTTTTTCAGTCAATTAAGATCAGGGAACAAAGGGATTGGAGGTTCAAGACTGAAGCTCCTATGCTGATGAAAGGAAGGGAGCTCTTCTCCATTGATGTATTTCAGAACGTGCTTATGAGGCATCCATCCGGTGCAGTAATGTGGACCAGCAGGAGGCGGAGGGGGCTGATGGCATGAGGTGAGGGAGGAGGAGGAGGAGGAATAGGGAGACTGAGGGCGTAGGAGGTGGTGGCAGCAGTGGAGAGGGGCTGATCGGATGGGGAGTTGGGCGTTAGAGGAGGGGGAAAATGGGGAGGGCTGAGATGGAGAGGTGGGTGCTGGAGGAGGTGGCAGGGTACATCTTGGGTGGTCTCTCCCTCTGATGTTGGGTTTCTTCCCTGGGTTTGAGAGAATGATGGGCCGTGTGACTCAGCAAGCAACTCCTGCAAGGCATTCACTGAGTTATGGTAACCTTGAGTCCGAGAGCCTTAGAGAAGACAGAAGGGAGGGCAGCAGCTTCCACCCCTGGGCAACATGGCTCCTTCCAGAATAAAGTACAACAAGAACTGCTTGCTCCCCTCCCCCTCATTCTCTTTCTTTTCCTTTTTTGTCTGTTGTGGGGCTTGAACTCTGGGCCTGGACGCCCTCCTTGAGCTCTTCAGCTCAAGGCGAGCGCTCTACCACTTGAGCCACAGCGCCACTTACAGTTTTCTGGTAGTTAATCAGAGATAAGAGTCTCACGGACTTTCCTGCCAGGGCTGGCTTTGAACCACAATCCTCAGATCAGCCTCCTGAGTAGCTAGATTATAGGAGTGAGCCACCGGCGGGTGGCTCGCGCTCTTTCTTCTTCACTCCCCCTTTCTCTCACATGATGACATTAAAGATGACCTCATCTGCCAGCCAGGAAGAGGACGACTGTCATTTCTACCCCTGACAGTCTCCCGGGCTTCAAGGAAGGACTCCCTGTGTTTTTCCTTTCAAACATCCAGTCTCTGGGATTTTGTTATAGCAGCTACACTGACTGATATAATAGCTTCTGATTTAAAAAAAATGATGTTAACCTAAAGCACGCAGCCTTCAAGGACTCTGTTAGGTTTTGCTTATTTTAATGCCAGTGGTGCTTTTGGGTAAGGAGGCTAGAAGTTTTATTTTTCCCCTTTCCTTTCATTTTTTTTCTATGCCTTGTAACTCCTCTATGGTAAGTATGCATCTTTAAATAAAAAGAAATGAAATTCCAGCTTCATTGATTTATTTTAGACGTGACAAGCAGAGAAATAGCCATCCGTATCTGGAATCTAGAAGGAAGCTGTTTCCAAAATTGCACACTAATTTTAGGGCGGAGATGTTTGGCGTAAAAGCCTGAAGGGAAGATGTCGATGCTCCATCGGCTGTGTAAGATCAAGGGCTGTACAAACTCTCTGCTACCTGGCAGCTCGAAGCGCTTCCGGAAGGTACCCACGTGCACCCCGATGCCTGCGAAGCAGGGTAACATGACAGCCAGTGTCTGACCGTGGCCATGGGGAGGAAATAAAAACATTGTTCCAAAGGTTGTTCTTGTTTCTGCCTCTCCCGGAAGCTGCAGACGTGGCATGTGCTCTCTGATGTCTGCAAAAGCACATTTGACACAAATTATGGAAGGAGTGTATTCTCCAAGTAAAATGTTGTCTAATAGTCTAATAGTCTAGCTGCGAGGAACTGGAGAAATGAGCAGTGAACACAGATGAGCTCTCGGAGAACATCAAAAGCCCCAGGTGAGTAATTTTTATAGAAAACGTTGTATATATTTCAGGCAGAATGTTCTGGAAATTGGCCACCAAGGAGGGACCTCCGGCTTCCCGACCCTGTGTGAATAAAGCGGGATGCTGACCTCCCAGCTTGACCTTTGTCCTCTTTCTTCTCTAAGGACTCCGGACCAGGGACATGACCTTGGGTTTTCCTGACTTTGTTTTCCAGGCAGGAGGCTCACAGGCCCACTCCAGAAGAAGGGAGGCCCACGGGCCCAGGTAGTCTCTTGGGGAGCCCAACCCACTTTCCAATCAATAGCAGATTACTGCTGATAGTTTCACAGATGGCTCTCTGGCCCAGCCCGACCTGTGTCGGATTCGTTTGCCTTTTGGAGGTCAGATGAAAGTTATTTTCTGGAAGGCAGTCGGAAGCTGAAGGTGTGTTAGTCACAGAGACTGCCCCTCACCTTGTGCACAGGATTTAAGGCAGGAGCGGGGCAGGGGGGGAGGGAGGAAACCCACGGTCATGTCCCTGGTCCAGGATGGGGGGGAGAGCACTCATGGGGGGGCGGGGAGCACTCATGGGGTGGGGGCTTAGGACATTTAAAAGGTTGGGTTTACCATGTGGCTTCAGACATGGGACTTCACACTCCTTCCTTCAGCTCCCTGGCCCGGGGATGGCTTGTCATGAAGACACTGAGCGTAGTAGCTAGCAAGAACAATGCTGCCAACACCCTGGCCCAGGGCCCTGGCTGGCTTTCACCCATGCAAATGGCCCATCCATCCCACTCCCAAAGAGAGAGCCGGGAGAGGGGGGACATCAAGTGGATCGCTGGACAGGCTCAGGAGGGCTCCAAAAGAGTAACCGTCATCTGGTTTATCAGTGAAGACTTAGGGCCTTCAAAGCAGGTTCCTACAAATGGATGAAGCACAGATAACAGGAAAGAGTCCCCAGACTCGCTCTATCCTGCTGGACGTGGCCTGAGGGCCTCATCCATAACCCCCTGGATCCACAACTCTACTGCCCTGATTTCCTTCTAGGTGTCAGACGCGATGAGCCACGAAGAACTTAGAGAGCGCTCTGCTTCCGAGAAGCTTGATTCTCATCTAGAATGCCAAGAAGAACCCACTCACCACCAGTCGGCGTCCTGCGCTTTCTTGGCAACTGGCTGATAACCTCTGGTTTGTTATTACCTTTGCTCCTTCCCTTCCCTTCCCTTCTTTTTCCCCTCCCTTCCTTCTCTAATATTTCCCTTCCCCCTTATTTTCCTTTCCATCTTTCCCCTGCTCTTCCCTTCCTTTCTCATCTTTTTCCTTCCTTTCTTTCCCATCTTTTTCCTTCCCATCCCTTCTTTGTCTCATCTCTTTCCTCTTCCCTTCCCTTTCTCTTCTTCTTTCACTCCTCTTCACTTCCCTTTTCTTTCCTTTATTCTTCACTCCCTTCTCTTCATTTCCTTTTCCTCCTTCTTTCTTCCCCTCTCTGCTCTTGCTTTCTGTAGTGGACAAGGCCCCTCTGGACCCTGTGTTGGAGGCCCTGTGCTCTGCGACCCCAGCATCCTGGCAGGATGAACTCCCTCATCTGGCTCTCAGAGCCCCGCCCACTCTCTCAGGCTGACCTTGGCCCGCCCTCTAGACACAGTCTGGTCTGGCACATAGACTCAGCAGGGGCAGCAGTGAAGGCTGGAGGCCCCAGACAGACCCCGAGGCCCCAGAGGCTCTCTGCTCCTCTGGGTTTTCTGAGGTTCTCCTCCCCAGCTTGTGGACTCCACGCAGTCTGGGTCTGCAGGGACCTCTGCGGCTCCAGGCAAACTGGGGCTTCTTTTCCAGAAGACCTGACTCAGGCTGGAATGGGTTAAGCCCCAAACACAGGCTTCCTCAGTTACTTCCAGCCCGGAGGTTAGGAGTGGGCGGCAGGTTGAGGAGATTGAGAGGAGAGAGTGAGCTGCGTTTTGACAGGGGAGAGAAGAAAGATAGGCTCAGGAAGAGATTTATTTCCCCAAGCAAACATAACCCACCGTGTTTTTCTTGCAGGCCATATTCATTTACCCGGCCGAGAAAACCATTTCCTTTCATTGTCCCCACTCCATAAGTCATATTGTGGACGACTTTATCAAGACCTGATAAGCATCAGGGAAGAGGAGCAGGAGAGAGGCGGTCCCTGCCAGCCTGCCTCTGGAGTTGCCTTCTTAATATGAATGGCGTAAGCAGCCCACTAACGAGCTGCTTCTTAATTCCCCACAACAGTGGCGGTTTCGCCAGCCTTTTGTGAAGCCCAGCCTGGGTCTGAATGATCCCCACCCCCATATTTCACCAATCCTGCTGGCAGATTTATCCCTCTTCTAGGAATAGAACTCTTAAAGTTCCTGTCTTTTCTCAAGGAGGAAAGAGAGCAAGGGTGGGAACAAAGGATCACATTCCAAGTCCAACTTGGGCAAAAGTAAGAGGCCCTGTGTGGAAAGCAGACTGCAAACAAAAGGACTGGAGCTGTGGCTCAGGTGGTAACGCATTTGTTTAGCACCTGTGAAGCTCTGTACTCAACCTCAAATACCAACCAACCACCAAAACAGTCACCACTAAACTAATAAAACAGTAGAGTGTAAGGCCGCACCAGTAGAAGGAACCCTTCAATTCTGAAGAACGAGGCACCGCTTGGGTCTAGTGACCTTGGGCAGGCTTAGGAAAGCAGTTTGCCATTTTCTGACCTGTGATTTACCAAACTTCTGGAAAGTCAAGGCAAGAAAACCTCGCAAAGGGAGCATTTGCTGAGAGACGAAACATCACGTTCATGATCTGCAGGCTGAGCAAGCGTCTGCCTATACAGACAGAGAAGAGCCCCCAGGACTCCTGCAGGAGCTCCCTGCCCAAAGACAGAGAAAACGGTGCAGATTCAAGTGCATGGCCAACTGCATCTGACTGATAAGTTATGAATTCCTTCTTTCCCCTCCCTCTCTCCTTTTTCCCTCTCCTCCCCTCCCTTCTCATCCCTCCCCACTCCTTTCCTCCTCTCCCCTCACAGGTCACTTCTTACAACTCTTGTCCTTTGCTGTTCAAGGTGGTGTTCATGGTATTCCATTGCCCAGAGAGCTGTCCCAGCATATAATGAAGAATGGTTTATTTTTCTGCAAAACAGCAAGTTTCATCCAATTAACCTTTATCTTGTTTGTTGTATTAATTTGCACAGCCCCTGGCTATGACATAAGAGAGACACACACACACACACACACACACACACACACACACAGAGAGAGAGAGAGAGAGAGAGAGAGAGAGAGAGAGAGAGAGAGAGAGAGAGAGAGAGGGTCCCCTTCCCTCTGTGAGCTGTGAGCCCATCCCATCACTCCTTCGGGGCTCAGGAGGGACTCCCCGACTCTGACCCCCACCTCACTTCCCACTGTCCTTTTCTTCATCCCCCGCACCTCAGCTCACGTGGAATTTAATTACACCAATAACCCCCATGCCAAGACACTGGAATCAGGGTCCCGGCCGCTGGGGCCCAGGGTCTGCATGGTTCCCAGTTTCCCAGGACACCCTACACCCTGCAGATGAGAGCCTCCGTGTCAGAGCGGACATGTTCTGCTTTGCCTGGCCGGGAGTGGCAAGGTTGGCAGGGATGCCCAGGGGCCTTCTGGCCAGTTCTTCCGAGTCACCAGCACAGCCTTCGTCCACAGCTGAGCAGCGAGGTGGAGACAAGGCCTGCCACGTCACACCTCAGCTGGAGTCTCTTTCCAAGAATGTGTTGGTGTCCCAAGACAGCTTAGGCTCCGCCCTGAGGGCTCAACCTTGCCTCTCCAAATACCCAGCCCCCCCACCCCCACCATGCCACCTTCACCCCCCACCATGCCACCTTCACCCCCCACACCATGCCACCTTCACCCCCTGCCATGCCACCTTCACCCCCCACACCATGCCACCTTCACCCCCACCATGCCACCTTCACCCCCACCATGCCACCTTCACCCCCACCATGCCACCTTCACCCCCCACCATGCCACCTTCACCCCACCATGCCACCTTCACCCCCACCATGCCACCTTCACCCCCCACCATGCCACCTTCACCCCACCATGCCACCTTCACCCCCACCATGCCACCTTCACCTCCCACCATGCCACCTTCACCCCCCACACCATGCCACCACCCACCATGCCACCTTCACCCCCCACCATGCCATGCCACCTTCACCCCACCATGCCACCTTCACCCCCCACCATGCCACCTTCACCCCCACCATGCCACCTTCACCCCCCCACCATGCCACCTTCACCCCCCACACCATGCCACCTTCACCCCCCACCATGCCACCTTCACCCCCACCATGCCACCTTCACCCCCCACACCATGCCACCTTCACCCCCCACCATGCCACCTTCACCCCCCCACCATGCCACCTTCACCCCCACCATGCCACCTTCACCCCCCTGCCATGCCACCTTCACCCCCACCATGCCACCTTCACCCCCTGCCATGCCACCTTCACCCCCACCATGCCACCTTCACCCCCACCATGCCACCTTCACCCCCCACCATGCCACCTTCACCCCCACCATGCCACCTTCACCCCCCACCATGCCACCTTCACCCCCACCATGCCACCTTCACCCCCCCACCATGCCACCTTCACCCCCCCACCATGCCACCTTCACCCCCCACCATGCCACCTTCACCCCCCCCACCATGCCACCTTCACCCCCACCATGCCACCTTCACCCCCCACCATGCCACCTTCACCCCCCCACACCATGCCACCTTCACCCCCCTGCCATGCCACCTTCACCCCCCCACCATGCCACCTTCACCCCCCACCATGCCACCTTCACCCCCACCATGCCACCTTCACCCCCACCATGCCACCTTCACCCCCCACCATGCCCCCTTCACCCCCACCATGCCACCTTCACCCCCTGCCATGCCACCTTCACCCCCCACCATGCCACCTTCACCCCACCATGCCACCTTCACCCCCCACCATGCCACCTTCACCCCCCACCATGCCACCTTCACCCCCCCGCCATGCCACCTTCCCCCCCCGCCATGCCACCTTCCCCCCCCCCCGAGGGACAGCGCCCAACTCCTTGGTGCCTGGTGCTCCTCCGTGGGGAAGGGAGCATTCTTTCAGAATAACGAATCCAAATGCTGGTCGACCACTTGGGCTGGAGGCATGCACGTGGCTTCCTTAGGGCTGCCGCTTTGACTTCTGACAACCCAGGTCTGGGGTCAGACCCACTTTAGTTAGATATTGCTAGGGCATTGGGAGCAGGGACAATTCTAGCACCCTTAGAGACAGTTCCAGACCCTGACTCTGCACCAAGAGGTATCTCTTCCCTCTCATCGGAGTCACAAGCAGGGGAAAGTTCCAGAGAGAAGGTTATTTATTCCCCCCAGAGGATGCACCCACTCAGCAAGCTGCATTGCCCTTAAGCTCTGGGACGCACTCTCCCTGATGGTGACAGTTGTCAGAATCTCTGGACGCACTCTGCCGGACGGTGACGGTCGTCAGAAGTGGCTGTGGGTGTCATTACCCCAGAGTCATCTGGTGAAGAATGCTGCTCTCAGAGTAGAGCCAGCACGAGAGCCCTGAGCCGAACTGGTCAGCCGACAGGACTGGAGCGGTTCACCCTTGGAAGGAGATGAAGCCGTTTGTTCAAGGACAGAGGTTCAGGACAATAGTTAAAGCAATCTGACATTTCCATAAATGAATGGGACGTGTGCGGTGTGCATAAATCACTGTGGGGAGGCATTGATCTCTCGTCCCAGGTTCAGCAGGGGGCCCTGGGCAGAAGGAGATACAGAAATCCCCCAGACAGCCGCACTGGCCCTGCATCAAGACACCGGCTCGGGGCTCGCCCCTGCCCGTGTGCCCACTGGGGACGCAATCACATGCATGCCTGTCCACACGCCTTTGTGGGAACTCAGCTCAGAGCCTCAGCACTTTCCACACCTTGCTCACTTCTGTGTGGCTCCCGGGACACACACCTGCTGGCTACGGAGCCACCACTGCCTCTGACCCCTTTTCTGGGGGGGAGGAAGTCCCCGTGCTAATCCACCCGCTCTCAGCACCTAACGAAGAGCCTGGAGCAACAGGAGCTAAGAGGTCTGCTGAGTGAATGAATGATTGAGTGAATGAATGCAACTGGAAAGCCAAGCAAGTCCTCACGTTGGTGTTCACATGGTGTGGCGGAGGTGAGTGATGGCTAGTCTCCAGCACTGTGGGTCGGGGTGGCACCTGCTACCCTGGGGTCTATGTCCTTACCCACACAGAGGACACAGTGCATGCTAGGAATGACATGCAGGAGTATCTTCAAAGCATCCAGTGCTGTATCTTACCGGTAAGAAATAGGCACACGGATCTGTGGTGAGTGCTGTGCTGTGCTTCGCTGATAGGGTCTGCCTAGGGGCACAGCTCCAGCGGCAGAAGCCCCTGCTGAGCAGGCCCAAGGCCTGGGGTTCAACCTCCAATCTCCAGTACTGGAAAGGGGAGGACTGGGGGAGTGGGAGGCAGGAGGTCGAATGGCTGTGTTCATCTGAAACTTTTCCCCCCCTTTCCTCCCTCTGTCTCTGGAGCTCCCAGACAACTTGGCCAGGGCTTTAGTGAGAATGATGCTGGTACGACTGTTCTCATCTGTGAGCGAAGTCACAGCACTGAGAAAACCTGGGATGCTGAGGAGAACTGCGTGTGTAGCTGGCCAGCAGAAGTAGGATGCTATGTCAGAAGCAAAACAGATTACAGTGATGCTCTCAACTCGCCTGCTGGCAAATTATCCCCAAATTGTGCTCTCGGTTTAATTAGGGTAAGAAGGCCAACGCAGCCCAGCGCTCACATACCATTTTAATGAGCGATCAAAACAAAATTAATGGTGCTGACAGGTAGCAAACCATCCCCATTTGTTTTTCTTGGGCGTGGGCACGGTTGGATGTTGAATTAGGGCAGGGGCTGAGTTGGCAGGGCTAGGGAGATTGGGCCTGCTGCAGGTGTCAGATGAACTGGACCTTCCCTTCAGAAACTTCCCTCAGAACCCAAACCAGAGCTGAGTCTTCCCCTGGACCTCATCTTTCAAGGCTCCGTGGCCTGGAAGAGGCCAGGGCTGGAGAGGCTGCATCCTGGGATAAATCAGCCTGGGATGAGAACATTGGGCCATTATTTTAGATCCAAGATGTAAGACTTCTGTTATAAACAAGGTCCCAGAAGAGGAATTCAAGTGCTATAGAGAAGCTCACCTTCAGCCTGGGCATGCAGCTCAAGTGGTAGAGCACCCACCTAGTAATCTTGAGACCCAGAGTTCAAGTCCCACACCACCAAATGTGTCCCTTCCATTGGACCGAAGCCCCTGGTGGACCCCTTTCTCCTGACTAGCAGTTGTCAGTGAGCAAGATGCTGTAGATAAACATGAACAGAATAGAGAGGCAAGATGACTCCTCACTGCTTGGATGGTGAATGTTCCAGACTCATACCTCCTCCTTCATCCCTAAGTGGCCCCCTGACCCAACATCATACCTGGAACTCCACCCTGAAACCATGGAGGAAATAGTTGGGGTACATTGGGATGCTTTGGGGGAGCACACAAAAGAGGAGGAGCATGTGTGTATTTCCTCTACCCTCCCCAGAGTACCAGTGGGCCGCTGAATGTGGCGCCCGTCCCGATATCCTTCCTGCCCCCCGATCTGCCCACTAACACTCTCTCTGATCACAGAGACAGGTCTGGGGCGCTCAGAGCCTTCTGCAGGTTAGAAACAACAACGGAACTCCATGATCATTTTTATTTTCATTTCACGGTTAGTTTTATAGTTCATTTTACTCAATACTGTTCAGAACAGAAATGTGGTATTTTTCCCCCCAAAGGAGTTTGCCTTGTTTTTGTTGTTGTTGGAAAGTGACTTGATGTAAATAAAACATAAAATCTCCTGGTAGTCCTAATAATTGGGAAAGACTGAAGGCTTGAAGGTCACTGTCCTGGGCTGGAACAAGGCGGTACTGGCTGGGTGACAAGGGAGGGCAGCGGCAAAGATGCCCAGTGGGACCCAAACCCACACCCTCCTCACTGCTGCCTGTCCATTCTGCACACAGCTCCTCGGCTGAGAGGCCCTCTTCGGCCACCACTGA
This sequence comes from Dipodomys merriami, assembly GCF_024711535.1. Lineage (NCBI taxonomy): Eukaryota > Metazoa > Chordata > Mammalia > Rodentia > Heteromyidae > Dipodomys > Dipodomys merriami. Next base: position 2,890,675 of record NW_027204270.1, read on the forward strand.
CTCCAGTTCACTGACCAGAGGTGTGGGGTAACCTTGAACTTGGGCAAAGAACCAGGACGGGGCCTGCTCTCCACTGGCTGTGTGGCTGAGGATTCGCCATAGCATCCGTCTGTCTGTCTGCAGGAGGGCAGCTCTTCTCACTGAGGTCCAGGGACAGCCCGCAGAAGGCGCTCTCTCCTGGACTCCCCTTTCTTGACAGAGGTCATCTCAAGGGCACCAGAGCTGGGCGTCCTAAACCATGGCTCCAAGGCCTGAGCAAGGACTGACCCCAGCTCCTCACTGCTCCCTTTGTGTCTTCCATCACCAAAGACCGGCCAAGGCCCTCCTTCCATGGTGTGTGTGCCGAATGTCGGTCTCCGAGGGCTTGGCCTCCTCACATTCTAAGCTGATTCAGCCATTAGCGGTGTCTCGGTGTTTCCATAAATATTTAAACCTCCCTTCCTCTAATCACCTCGGTGTAAAATTAGGATGGATCAGAGGGTGTTGATTCACCCTGGTTGTTTCGGATGCAGCTTGATCTTTCCAGCGGAAGCGGTCTTGTGAGGAGGGGAGGTGAGAACGCACTTGGAATTGTGGATGTGTCCCATCTCACCTGGGGGGATCATCCCAGGGCTGTGGGTCTCACACACAGCGCAGTCCTCACACACACTCAGCATGCCGGCCTCCTCCTCCTCCAACTCCTCCTCCAACTCCTCCTCCTCCTCCCACTCCCCCTCCCACTCCTCCTCCTCTCCATCAAGGGCATGCATGTCCACTGACCAGCTGAGCTTTTGGGAAGACGGTGGAGCTCTTCTGTGAGTTAGACGGTCAGGGCACAGTCTCTGGGTAAGCCAATCCATCCCAGACTCCAGGTCCGCAGGGCAGATTGACCTTACATGGACTTGTGTCCGCCCTGCTCATGACAGGCATCACTAATGGATCACCACATTGTCTTCCTTGGATGAAAGGTCAGGCTTCTGTCCTTCTCTACATCCTGATTCTGAGAATGATTCTTAATGAAGTATCTGTGCATGCAGGATTGGACCTTAACCACACTTCTTTTATTACAAAGGGATTTTTTTTGTACAGAAGAAATATGTCTATAAACCGTCATGTAAATCTCATGACAATCACCATTTACATGAAGCCAGCAGGGCATGGCCATTCACACCTGCAATCCCAGCCATTTAGGAGGTGGAGGTCAGGAGGATCACCGTTTGAGGCCAGCCTGGGCAAGAATCAGTGGGAGTCCATTGAGGTATACCAGTAGGGAATGGTGGTGGGTGTCTGTAGGTAGCTGGATTTGGTTCTAAGACTGGCCTCCAGCAAAAGACAAGACTATCTTTGAAAATTAACCTAAAGCAAAAAGTGTTGGGGGCGGGGAGGGGAGCAATGGCGGGCTCAATTGGCAGAGTACACACGGAAATTCCAATGCCACACAATGGAAAATAACGTAAGTTCACACAAAGCTGTGCTGCTCTGTGATCCCTCCAGTGAACCTGGCCGGGATCTTGTCTAAAATCCATCTGAACCTACCTGTCCGGGACCCAGCTTCCTGATGAAGACACGCTCAGGTCTCATGGCTGACAGAAGAAAAATGAACGGCCTGTGGGTCTTTCCTTCAGAGACTGCGAACATCCACCACTTCCTGGGCTGTGGCTGCCAGGTGTAGGAAGGTACTGGGCTGGGCGGGCGTCTGCAGCCAGGAGAGAAGCGTGTTGATGGCATCTGCCTCCATTGAAAGAGGATTGTGAAGCAGGAATTTTATCTTTGAACTCAGAGCCTCGCTAGGCAGGTGCTCTGGTCAGCAGAGCCTCCCGGACCCACAAATGGGATTTTATGCTCGGACGCTGGTCCTTCTGTGAAGTAAACGCTGGAGAGCGTGTGTCCCCCTCCACCTGTGGTGCTGACGTCCGCGCGGCTCAGGCATGATGTTGCCCTGGCGGGCCACCCCTGAGGCTCTGGGGCTCTGAGATGATCATGCTCCCCGCTGCTCCCCTCCCCCCCCCCACACCTCTCCATGATGGATGATGTGATGGAAGTGCCAGAACATTCCAGGCTCCCTCAGGCCTATCAGATTTTTTTTCAGAGAAACCTTTGAAATGCTAGGGGCCTGATGACCTTCAGTGACCTTCACCACTGCCAGAGAGAGGCTTTTGACCCTCTGTGACTTCTACTGTGTGGTGTCATCATCTGTGAAGTGGATTTCTCACCATTCCCAACTCTGGGAAGCCAAGGCCATGGCTCAAGCTGGGTTAGTTCCCAGTGAGGCTTTTCTTCCTGGCTTCCCGGCAGCCATCTTCTCCCCGGGCCCCACATGGTACCAGAGGGGGAAGAAGGCTTTCTTCTTTATAGAGACACCAACCCTCTCATGAGGTGGCAGGACCTTAGCTCATGTTGATTATCCCCCAAAGATAATCCATCTTTAGATGCCTTCAGGCTAGTGAGTGACAGATGAAGCCCTGGTCCAGGACAGGGCTGGGGCATGGCTGACGGGGAGGGGCGGGGCTCTGGGCACACCAGGCCGTCTGAACTTGAGTGGCGCCTTGGGAATTCTGATTTCATTGGTTGGCTGTGGCTGAGGTGTGGCCTGGGAAGGCGGGAGATCTAAAACTGTCCCCAGTGACTGCAGTGTGGGCAGGGTTTTGCCTGGCCCTATCCCCTTCCAAATACCGTTGTGTGGTTCCAGGCCCTCCCGGGCCCTCCTGGCATACGAGACTCACAGTGCAGACGGTGCACTTGAGAAGTCTTCAAGACAGACACAGCCAGATGCCTTGACATGCGGGCAGCATTGCTCCTCACATCATCTGTGAGGGATGCTGGAGCGTCCCCACTGGTCAACATGGGGTGACCGGGGCTCGGGTGCCCAGTGTGAACTCCATCTCTGAGCAGATGCCCACTCACACTCCGTGATGTTGAGTTCCTTCGTGAACCATACGGAACAATGACAGAAATGTGGCAACTGCTTCCCTCGGCTTAAGGAGGAGAGGACGCTGCTCCCTGGAGACTCAGAGGTCAGGTGAGCTTCACCACCAGGAGTGATGCCAATTCTGGGACCTCTCTACCAGGCTTTGAAGAAGATACCCAGAGAAGCGGGCTGTGCTGAGTTTCCCACACGGTCTCCACACCTTCCCTGGGTCCCCTGGGCTTGGGCTGGTGCCGGGGGCCAGCTTCTGGGCTTCTACATCCTGTATGTAGCAGAAGATAGACTCGGAGCTGTGAGTCTGCTTGTTGGGCGGCGGCTGCAGGCACCTACTTCCTGGTGAAGCCTTTGGCCGTGAGGCAAAGCCTTTTGTTGGTGGCTGCTGGCATGGTTGTGCTTAGCACCTGTGGAGCACATGGGCAGCAAAGATGGCGCTGAGAGGGGGTTGAGTGGGCAGACCCCAGTTGATCTTCTGATCAGTGCCTAACCAGCCCGTGAAGGCTCAGGTGCATGATAGGGTGTGACCTTGACAGTGATTGGTTCCTCTTCCTCCCTTACCATACCACCCACCCTTTTTGTCTTTAAAAGGGGCTGCTCTCTGTTAATAAATGAGTTTTTCTACCTGCTGGATTTGGCTCCCTGCTGTGTCTGATTGTCTCCTGGGCTGAGGGAGGCTAGGGAATGGGTGAGCGCCGCACTTACCTTTCCTCGGACCCCGTCCGACTTTCGTGGGACGGACGAAGACCCAACAAGCACCATGCTGGCCTCATTCTGGACATAAGGATTCTCACGAAGCCCAAGCTCCTGTGAGCGAGCTACCAGGGAACACACACACACACACACACACACACACACACACACACACACACACACACACACACACACACACACACAGAGTTTCCAGTTCATTTCTCTGCATTATCCCGGGTCTGTGGATAAACAAAAAGGCAATAATAGCTCTTGGTGGTGTTTTAATTGGCATGAACTGTGTTTTAATTAGTGAAAGAAAGAGGAAGAGGGAGGTCAGAGGAAAACTTGTCTCCAACTGCCACTGTCTCCCCGAGCAAGCCCAGGGGACCGCAGCAGCTCGGCTCTCCTAACTGAGCTGCCCATTCAGATAATTCCTCCACAATCAGTGTCTCCTCTTGGATCCAAGTAAGGGACTGGGTTCACATCCTTGGTCTAGGAAAGAAGCATTTGTGAATTAAGAGGGTGCTGAAGACTCGTTGCATGACACCATCCAATAGCCCAGGCAAAGGAGCGTTTTCTAATCAGAAGTAGGCTTCTGTCTGAGGTTGGAGCAGTTGGAAAAATGCATGGAGACACACAATCATGACTTCCAAGAGAGGACAAAGGGGCCCACATCCCAAGCAGGTGTGAAGCCCAGGACAACCCCTCCCACCTCTCCTGTTGTTGTAACCAAG